>NW_020884994.1:532635-546896 GCF_003945725.1 Corapipo altera
TGGGTTGAAAGGGACCTTAAAATGCATCTCATTCCAATCCCATGACATGAGCAGGACAACATTACTCCAAGTCCCGTCCTGGCCTTGGACACTTCCAGGGATTCCAGGGGCAGCCACAGTTTCTCTTGGCAACCTGTGCCAGGGCCTCCCCACCCTCACAGGTAAGAATTTCTTCCTGATATATGATCTAAATCTACCCTCCTTCAACTTAAAGCCCCTCCATGCCCCTGTCCCATCCAGCTCTCCTGGAGCCCTATTAGGCCCTGGAAGGGGTTCCAAGGTCTCCCCAGAGCCTTCTCTTCTCCAGATGAACCCCCCATCTCTCTCAGCCTGTCTCCGCCTCTGCATCAGTGCAGGCTCAGGGCTATGGGGCTCTGGACATAACTTCAAGGGGTAAGATCACATGCTGTGAGCAACATGTGGCTGCTGAGCCTTGCTGAAAATCCCACAGGGAGTAGCATCCTTTTCCCTTTGTCAGTGCAAGGAGGTGTAATAGGAGAAATTCTCCTTGCTGTCTCCTACCTTTGCTGACTGGAAAGTCCTGGAAGAAGTGCCCGCCCTGCAGGGTCTGGATTACTGAAGGATGTGGCACAGAGCAAGATCTGGAAGTGAAAGCCCCACTTGGCATCTGGGCTGCCAGCCTTTGTGACACTGCCCTGGGAATCTCTTCTGATTCCTGACAAGGGAAAACCCCACAGGTGCTGGACATTCTCTGGGGTTTTAGTAATGTTTCTGGTTCAGTTGGCATTATGGGGGAAAAAAATTGGGGTGAAGTGAGGGTTTCTTCAGCCCCTCCCAGTTGCCTCCTGTCCTGGTGTTGTCTCCTGTTTTTTGGGGCAGATATGCTGGGTCCTACTGTGAAATCAGCCTGTATCTCACAACATCCCTTCTGCCACTGTCAGGGAGCATCAGCCTCTGGCTCCCCAGAGGTCTGTGCACAGATCCCCTCTCCCTGCACAGCCCAGACTTCAGCAGCACTTCTGCTGCCACGTCTGGCCCAGGGCTGTGTGAAAGCTGCCTGTGGCTCTGACCAGGGGAGCAGGCACCTTCCTCAGGCTGCAGGCACAGTCCTGCAGCCCTCACAGCTTCACCTGTGGCTCATGCAGGTGCTGCACCTGAGCACAGCCTGGACCAGGAAAGGGACAGGCAGTGGGGACACAGCAGGATACACTCCCTGGTGCTGTAGTGTGCTTGGGGCACAGAGGCCTGCCCTACACAACCCCTGGAATGGTGCTTCTCTTGCAGTATTCCCTGCTGGTTGGACAAGGAGCTAATGGATAGCAGCTAGCCTCAGGCTCCTCTTGCTTCTCTTCTCTTCCCTCCTGCTCCCTTGGTCTGGGTTGCAGAGGGATCTCTGAGCAGCTGGACCTTGTGCTCTCACCCCATAAGGCTCCTTAGCTGTGAGCAACTAAAGGAGATGCAGTGTCCTGAGTTCCTTCTCTCACTGGGAGGAAAGTGGGTCTGTCCCAATGGCTTTGACCAGGGACTTAGGATGAGCTGCCAGCTCAAGGCAAAAATCACTTCCTCAGAGCACTTAATCTCCACCATCTCCTGTGCTCTCAGGCATCTCTCCTGCTTGTTTTACCCAGATCACTGTGTGAAGGACCCTTCTGTCTTGCTGCTTTCCTGCCTAATCCTCTCTCACATTCCTCTCCACACCTGCTCTGACAGGTACAAGGTATTTTCCTTCACCTTCAAGTCCCTCCATGGACAGAGTCCCTTGTACCTGTCTATCAGAGTCTGCTCCCACTCTTAGTCATTTTTGCATTTGCTTCCTTCACTTGCCTCTTGTGCTTTGAGATTTTTTCTATGCTGTTCTCCATGCTGGGAGGTAAACACCAGGGCAGCAATCCTGTTACCTCTGCCAAACCTTCCTCTGCTTCATCCTGCTGCCAGTGAAAACCTTGCAAATGCTTGAGGCTGAGCTCAGCACCAGTCTTGTGGTTTCCACGGGTTCCTCATCTGTGCAGATATGTGTGTACTTCACCAAGGAGCCAGTCCATGGGGCCTCCAGAGTCTCCACAATGACTGCACAGCTCCTGTCACAGCACAGCTCCTGTCACAGCACAGCTCTGCCTCACTGTCCAGAGACATCTCCAGCATCAGGAGGCACCGTTCCCATCTCCAGTGCATCTGTGACAGGGTGCTGCAGCCCAGCAGTGAAAGGGGAGCTGCTCCAGAAACTCCTCCCTTCACCATCATCTCTGTAGGAGAGTTGACTGCCATTTGCCACTTCATCTCTGAACTCCTGCAGTGGCAGATTTTCCAAGCCTTCCAAATGTTTTGCTGGACAGAGCCATAGGTGATATCCTCTGTCACTGGCACTACCTCTGTTCAACCAGGAAGCTGGATGAGGGACCTCCAGAGTGTCCTCCCAGCCACCCCCCCCTGTGCCCTGGTGACCTGCTGTGTACCTTCACCGTGGCACATGGCCCATCTCCTGCACGTCACCTCACAGGCCTCTCTTGCAGGAAGTTTCAGGCCCAGCTGTGATGAGGAGGCTGGGCCAGGCAGTGACAGGGGTTTGGTGTGTCCCACGCTGGAGGGACAAGCCAACCCTCCTGCTGTCTGTGGGGCACAGGGGCCAAGGGAGGCCAGTGGGTGTCTGTGCAGCAGAGTCTGTCACTGAGGGTGAACATGTCTCCCAGCACCCCTGCAGGAGTCCCCAGCTACCAGCACCTGCATGGACCAAACTTGGAACAAACCTGGACCTTGCTCTCGGGGCTGGTGGTAGCTGCTGGGTGTACAGAAGGAGGAACACCAGGCTGTGGGGCACGTCTCTGCTTCTTCACATTCCTCTCACTGCTGGTTTCTCCCGAGTATTCAACTGGTGTGTGCTGCTGCCTGTCTCAAGTCAGCTCCTGTTTTTCCTATCTGCAAATATTAAACAGTGTCTTCACTATTGGAGAGACACAGCACAATGAGAAAAAACATCTTGTGCAGGATTAAACATCTGAATAAACCGAGAAATGTTAGAGCCTCCCACTCCATCCCCTTCAACAGCCTCTGAGCCTTGCTGAGATCTGCCTGAAGCACCCAGGGGCTGTCCCAGGTCACAGTACTGTGGCTGCAACCCAGACTAGCACGCGCCAGGGTCCAGCCAGTATTTCATCCTGACGGAGTATTTGGGGTTTTTCTCTCCATTCATGGCTCAGTGGTCTTCTTTCTCTCCACAACAAGAATCTGTCTTAGGTCCCCGTAGAAGATTCCCTGTTCCACACCTCCTGCTAGCCCAGAGAGTGGTTGTTGTCCCTGCAGCCAGGAGTGCCACGAGGAACCAGTGCAGGGCTTTTGTCCTGACCTCTGGGGAGCTGTGACACAGACCACACACAGAGCCCTACACTTCAAGAAAACACTCCTGGTTTGATTTTTTTTCCAGGAAACAGGTAACAAATGAAATTAAAAGCTGAGACTTCGGTAGGAAAACAGCAAATTTGAGTTTATCCGTTCATGGTGCTCAAAGAGACTTCTGCACTTGGTCCCTGGAAGCCTTTCCATGGCACCAACTCAGATACCCCTGCCAGAAATTCGCCTAAAATCACTTTTCCATTATTATCCAATCTTTCAACCTCTTCAAGAAGCACCATGCTAGTCTGACAAACTGTTTCCATAAAATCATGTGATTGGTCTTAATTATATTGTTCTATTTTAATTCCTCACTAACAGAGTCCAATAACAATTGCTCCTTCAATGTGACTCTGGAGCTCAAACAAGGCAGGGGACCTGGGGCCTTAGAGACAACCTGTGCTGTCTGCTTCTCTTGCATCATTGTGGCAGTAAAGATGCTGCAGGTCACTTCATACCACCCATTTGCTCTTAAAAAATGTCTTTGTTTTCCAAGCATGCCCTCGGTGACAGGAATCCAACCTGCTGACCACACAGGCCTAACTGCACCTGGAGCATGGTGGGGATGGAGGATAAGGCTGGTCCATCCCCCTGGATGTGGAGCCCTGCAGAGCCCCGTCCTGGAGCAGGGCAGGCAGCCAAGGACAGCAGGGTGTGGGCCTTGGGCGCAGGAATGGCCAGGTTTTAAAACAAGAAGATGCAAAAACGAGCTCAAGAGTCAGAGATACATCCTCATAGAGGTACAGTCAATGCTCTAACTTTATTCCAAAAATACACACATTATCAAGGGTCCTACAGGGTTCACACGCTCTATTCGAACTTTCTATTGGTTACATTCACTTTCACACACGATATCTATAACTTTATTGGCTCTACTAGCCAAGGCACATTTCCAGGCCCCCCCATCTTCTGGTTTCTCACACCCTGGATAACAACCTCCTTCCTTGTTTTCCTCTATGCAGTTTTCTGATATCTGCTCCTCGAGGACACACATCTGCTGCTGGAGAACACAGGTCCCTGCTGTCCGGCACGCAGGCCGGATTGTGCAAGCAGGCCTGAAGCAGTATATGTCCTGCATCATCTAAGATTCTTTCAACAATTCCCCCTTTTTCTTTTGCACAATCCAGGCCTGATTGATGGTCTTTTACTTGGTTCAACTCTTTGTTCCATGTGGTTCTTGAAAACTTTTATTTTGCAAATGAAACTTCATTTAACTCAGGGTTATGTGTCTCCCACTCTTTATCCAAAGGTGCTTATGCATATGTGAGGTAATATGGTTTACGCATTTGTGAGCAAAACCAGAATATATTAATAATCATATATTCATACATTCACATGTATACATTCACACAACTTTCATGCTCTCATCACTTCATGCTCTCACACAAACATACTTTTGAGTTGTATTTTACTGTGTTTTCTGGTTGTGAACTGAGAAATTGTCATTCTTGTGTTTTGCCCTCAGATGAGTAAGATCTAATTTTGCATTTCTTGTTTTTATGAGAGTATAACTTGGAAAACATAAACATATTTCTGCCTCACGTTCAATTCAAAACCCAAATACATACAAACATTCTTATAATTTAAAGATAAATATATACTCCTATTTTTACAGCAAAACACGCACTTCTCTATGCAAATGAGCTTTTGGACTTCAAAGAGAACTTGTCAGTACTCACTACAAAAACTTCAAAAGCTCCACCTCTCCACTACGTTTAAAACAATTCTGGCTATTTAGGCAAGCAACCTTAAGAAACAGTCACCAAGACCATCTAATGAACTTATTTTTCCTCACTCCCCCCATTTTTTTTTTTTTTTTTTGTACTGAAATTAAACTATTAGGTTAGTTGTTACATGAATAAAAAGCTTAGCTTTTTTGACTTTGAGCTTAGTGTCCCATGTAAGGACAGGTCTTTATATGATTTGCCTGGGGCGTGCTGTATCTCAGGGGTCTGTCTTAACGTCATCTTCTTTTTCACTGTTTCTGTCAAATGTTTTTGGAGACTTGTCAACTAATAGTAAAATACCAATTAATCTCAAGTTATACAAGATGGTTGTTTCAGGGCCGAAGTTCCCATCTATCAGTGCTTGCATCATCCAATTAAGCACAAATACATTCCCACCGCATGGTCTGTGGTTGGACTATGCCATTGTTGAACAACTTAAGCAGCATATTGAAGAAAAACAAGGAAAACAACATAGAATATCTACAACAAAGGACTAATAGGAAAAGGGTAGACAATAATATCTTCGTAACCATATCCATCTTTAGTGAAGAGATCGGAATAGGCTCCAGCTGTTCCTGCTTCATTGGGTCAGCCAGGGTCACTTGCATGCTATGCCATGGTTGCAGGTAACCATAATCTCTTTGCAGTCAGCATACAGGGGGTCAGCATCCTACTGTTGAATGTAGATGTAATCTCCAAGTTGGAATAGATGAACAGGAGTGTTTCATCTCACGGGTTGGGATTACAGAATGAATCTGTGGAATTTCTGCAAAATAGAGTCTAGACTATTAAACAATTTTCACGAAAGAATTTCAAATTTCAGAATTTTTGTAACTTGACCGTACGAGAGGAATATAGGTTTTATAGTATGAAGTGGTTGGCTGTCAGTTACTAATAAAAGGCTGTAGAGAATCATGTAGGACAAAGCAGGTAGTGCAATACAATCTGGCACCAGGCACTGTCACTGCTTGTGTTAAATGGTCAAAGCCTGTGTGCTGTGAAGAACCCAAGAGCATTAAGAGCATAAAGAAAAATATCCAGGACATGATCAAAAGTCACTCAACTAAGGCATGCAGTAAAGGAATGCACAAGTTAGACAAAGCATTCAAACAACAGAAACCATCATGCTATGAAGTTAGCAGGCTATCAAAAGATTGTGGGCATGATGTGAGCTAGGGCCTATGGGGGAAAAGGAGGGGGAGGTCCAAAAAACATCAGCCTTTCATTTACAGCTTTGCAAACTAGTCACCGTCTTCTAACACAGGGCTCTTTTTCTGTGAGGCTCAGCACTTAATGCATTGTTATTTATAATCTTGTGTGGAGTTGTAAATGAAAAGATTTCTTTTATATGTTGCAGCAGTCAGAGAGGAGAGAGAGAGATTTTAAACAATTCTTGCCACTTGCTATAAAACTCCTGGGATAAAGCATATGCAAACAATATCAACTTCCATGAGAGACAGTAGAAATATAATATCAATAACTATAGTACTGTCTGGTAATTTGACAGTATTATTCAAACTATACTAGCAATCCATTCTTTTAAAGTTTTTCCAGTTTGGATATTATGAAGTAACTTCACTGAAGATATCTCTAAAGCCAGTGAGAGATCTTCAAAAGTCAGTTGATATAGAATTTGGAGTTTGTTTTCAAATTCCAGCTAAATTCATAATACAAATTTAATCATATTATGACTTTCTATATTGGAGTCAAAATGTAAGTTTTAATCCGAACTCTGATTCTTGCTTACCAGCAATACAACATAGAACAATAAGTTAAAATACATTGTTGGTATACCAATCTAAGAAGCAAAAACCTTCTTAGCTCTGGTAATATTTATTAGGGCAAGAGACCTGCTACATAAGAAAGAAAAACAAACAAACAAACAAAAAAACCCCCAATGTATTTTGTTCTTTAAGATACATGGCCTGCACTGAATGGCCAATGTATGGCTGTGGTTGTTGTCCTGATTAATAGAAAAAATGAAAAAGCAACTAGAATAGTTTCCTTAATTTACTGTATTCTGCATCATCTTCCCAGCTTCTGGTCAAGCTCGCTGGAGCCACAGATTGGCTCCTCTATTAATGAGAATTACTAATGACAGATTGAGAATGAATACATCTTTATTTGTGACTCTTTTCATTAATTTTAATATTATTTCTAACCTTTTTTTTTTTTTTTTTAACAGTTAATGCTCTAACTTTATTCCAAAAATACACACATTATCAAGGGTCCTAAGGGTTCACACGCTCTATTCGAACTTTCTATTGGTTACATTCACTTTCACACACGATATCTATAACTTTATTGGCTCTACTAGCCAAGGCACATTTCCAGGCCCCCCCATCTTCTGGTTTCTCACACCCTGGATAACAACCTCCTTCCTTGTTTTCCTCTGTGCAGTTTTCTGATACCTGCTCCTCGAGGACACACATCTGCTGCTGGAGAACACAGGTCCCTGCCGTCCAGCACACAGGCCGGATTGTGCAAGCAGGCCTGAAGCAGTATATGTCCTGCATCATCTAAGATTCTTTCAACAAGGTTTGCCCTCTCCCTGCCTTGCAGAATGACATGTGTGGTTTGGTGTTCATGAGCAGATGCCAGCACATAAACTGTACGAGTGAGTGCAGCTTCAATTATAACCTTGGTTGTACACTGCTGAGTCACTGTCCTGTGGAGCTGAAGTTTAATTTCCCTGGCCTCAGTCCAGATATTCTTTTTTTTAATGGGAATGTGGAAGGAATTCTCATCAGTCATGGCTAAACTATGCAAAAAGATGGGTATGAGTGAGGAGAAAGGGGAACAGAGTGGGTTGGGAATGGCAGGAGCACGGGGAATGACTTGCCTGTATGCTGGTGTCCTGCAGTGCTGGGTCTCCCACCCTCCCATGATAAAATCCATGGCTGCAGAATGACAAGGAATGGACTTCACTTCTGGACATCACGACCTGTGCAATGCCTGAGCTGGATGGGACAAAACCCACCTCCAGTGCCCAGGCTGGGAGATGGAGGGAGGGATGCCTGTATTTATCGGATGGTGAATAACCCCTGGGGGGAGTTTGCAAAATAGCTCTTCCCTGTGAAGTCACCCAGTGCATCCCCATTTTGGAGGATTAACTCTGCTTGGGATACTTTTGTGGGGCTGAGCACTGCAGGGATCCCTGTCCTGGTGAAAACTGCCCCATGTGTACCTGTGGCTGCTGTGTCCAGGTCAGGACAGCTCTGGGATCATGTAACTCACACTGGTTTGACTCCTGAGCTGGGGATCTGTAGCAGAGGACAGAGTCTGTTTGAAAAGTCGGGGGGCATCAACCAGAGTGAGCTGTGCTGGTGGGGGGATGATGGACACAGGCTTTCCTCAGACTTTGTTTCCTGTGTTGCCATGACACAAACATTTTCTGCCTGTTATTGTCACTGGCAATTATCATAATTGTTTGTTGCGAAGACCACATTCCAGGGCAAAGCTGCTGAGCTTACCCAAAGCACACTTTGCAGCTCCAAGCCTGGTGGGTGGGATGAGGCCCTGTACTCGGGGAATGTCAGAAAGCTCCATGTTTGGAGGGAGCAAGGGGAAAGTTAACTTGCAGTCAGAAAGCATGTTTTAGCCCTCAAGCTGGCCTGGCACTGTCAGGACCCACAGACTCAGGCTGCTGCAGCCTCATGCCACATGTGTGATCCTTTCTATCAGTCCCACTCCAGATACATCTCTGGTGTCTCCTTCCCACACCCTGGGCTGCCCTGGCCCTCCTATTCTGTCCCACTGGTGGGGCAGGTAGATGCTGCAATATCTGCTGAAATAAATAGTGCTGGAGGAGCTGGAGAGGGGAGGAGGCTGGTCCAGCTCCCCCAGCCAAAAGTGCTGGAGGAAGCGGAATGGGAGTGGCAGGAGTGGTCCCCGTGGTCCTCATGGGCACTGCAGCCCAGGGGGTGGGGGCACTGACTGCCCTCCCCTTGGCCACGTTTCTGTGCTTATGGAGTTGGGAGTGGGGCAGGACTAGCCTCTCCTCTCACATGGGGGGCAAATCCAGTGGAAACCCCATGACTGTCCCTGCCTCTCACTGCAAACCTCCTTGCAGCTTAATGGTGAATTATCGAAGCAGAGTGGAACAACTGATGGAAGGGATGGCTGTGTGCCCTTGGCCTGATTTTGCAGAGGGAGACTAACACGCTGAGTGCATGGCTTGGCTGGCAGCAACAGTAGGGCCATGTGCTGCCTGGATTTCTGTGCAAGAAAAGCAGCTGGAAACACTGTCCTGGGCTTTCCACGTGGTTCTTGATCTTCTTGTCAAGCTTTCTCAGTGCTCTGGCTTGTAGTGACACTTGGAAAGTCGTGCTGCATTGGCTCCTTTTTTCCCCACAAAAACCTGCCCAGTTTTTCTCAGCAGCCTCGTGAGATGGTTGGTGTGAGTGCCTGGGGTGTGTGACAGCAGAGGACAGGAGAGGTAGAAGATATTGCCAGGTGAGGTCTAGTATTGCTGCTCTTCATCAGCAGAGCGCAGCTGGTGTTGTAGAGTCTACCCTGTGAGAGTCAGATACCATTGGTGTGAGACACCTGGGCCACCCCAAAACACCCCATGCATGCAATGACATTTGTCTCATGTTCCCATATCCAGGGCTCTGCCCCAGCCAGTGTGTGACGTGGTGAGTGGCAAATCCATACCTCACTCCACTCCTCTGTCTTCAGTTCCCTGCAGACCCTCCCCATGCAGACCTCACCCACAGACAGAGACTTTGAATTCTCTGTGGTTTTCTCTGCCATATCTCACAATTGCTTCACCTTCCTCTGGGCCCCTCCAAAAGAGGCAGGGTCCCACACACATCAGGACCCCCTCCCACTGATCCTGGCTTGTCCCCATAGAGGCTTTACTGAGCACAGGATGGAGCACAAAAGAAAGCCAAGACAAGCCATATCTCTGGCAGACCCATCAGGGTTCTAATGAAGTTGTTCCTAATCTATGCCTTGGAAGGTTCAACCTGTGAGGGAGGCACTGACTTACAGCACATGGTTTGTTGCGAAATCACTGCAGAGAAAAGTTAGAAAGCCCTTTTGTCTGGGTGGGTGTTGGGGAGTTTGGCACACCAGCCTCCAACACTGGGTAAGAGGTGTCTGTGGGTGCTTCCAAACCTTTCTCATTGAACACGTTTCTTGCTGATCTACTCCTGGCAGAGGAAATTGCTGTTTCCTGAGTGAAGGCCCTGGCACACCCAGAACAGGCAGAGCTGCTGGATGTGTCACCAAGAACCAATAACCAGCCCACGGGGGAAGCCTTGTAAAGTCCCACCATGGGGGGAGAGAAGGAAGAAGGTCCCAGTTGTGGTGGGATGAGGGTGGAGTGTGGGTTATGGCCCCTTCTCTTGCTCCTTGCACTGCTCCCTGGGGCATGTGGGAGGCTGGGGATGTCACACGATGGTCCTCAGTGTCTCCTGGTGTTCCGTACATGCCTTCCCTGCTCTGTAGGCTGTTTCTGTGGAGAGATCCCAGGTTGTAAGTCCAGCCCCTGCCTTCCCAGCAATGCTCCGTGCCCCACAGAGGACCCCAGAGCCCACCACACCATCAGAGATGAGGTATTGTTGGGAGGCTGAGCCTTCTGCCTCGTGCAGCTCCGTTTATCCATCTGTGGGGCCTGTCCCTTCCTTGACTCATCGAGATACTGGAGCTGGGCTTTTCTTCTGTCATTGAAATAGCCTTGGCCCCTGCTTGCCCCCTTCCTCAGCTCTCCTGCAGCCCGGCATTTCCATAGCCCTTTGTGGAGAGCCACACTTCTGTTTGTCTGGGGGAGCAGCTGAGGCACAAGAAATGCCGGAGCCATTCAGGGGCTTAGTCTGGAAGCCATTGTACCTCTGAAAGGGATGGTTGGGGCATTTACATAAAAATGTGCCTGATACAGATAATATGAGTGGCTGTGGGGGTGCACGAGGGGCAGGGCTAGGAGGAGCCTCCCCGTTAAACGGCAGCAGGAGGGAAGGTGTGAGCAGCGATAGCAGCCCTGGGGCCGTGCAAGTCATTCCTTCACCTGGGACGGAGGGAGCTGATCCCTGTCTTGGGGGGGGAGGGAGTTGTCTTCAGAAAGCATGCTCGGGTTTGTCCCTGTCCCAGCAAGCTCTGCTCTGGTCCTGTCTCTGCATCTCCTGGGTTGGGAGGCAGCCCCTGACAGGGTGTCTGTGTCCTCTCCAGGGTACTGTCTCTGGTAGAGGACAGCTCTGGGACCTGAGAAGTGCCACACAGCCCTTCCTCTTTGTCCCACCACCCCACGGCATGCTGAGCTCATCCTGTCCCTTGCCTGACCAAGTGGCATCTGAACCAGCTGGTTTTGCCCTCCTGCCTTTCCTGAGGGACCTGCCGTGTACCACATTTCACCTTCAATAACTCAGTCAACTGAGTGGGATTTAAGCAGCAAACTGAAGTTTGTCCATGCTCCATTCCAGTCATGGTCCTAAATTCACCCTGGGGTTGGAGGTGACTCCACTAGGAATTTTGGTCACGGGAAGGAGACTGTGGGAACCAGAGAGGAGAAAACACAGCTTGGCTTTGGCTTTGTGCTGCCGATTCTATTGCAGGGGTGTGTATGGGGTGGCTGTGCAGGACCTGCCCTGGCCTTTACACGGTCATGAGGTGACTGAGTCCAAGTGCCTTAACCCCAAAAAACTGTTCTCAAAGCTTACAACTCAAAGCTTACAACCAAGAGTAAAGTTTAGGGATGACAACATACACACGCCTTCATTTTGCAGTTGAAATCGTTGAACTGAACTGAAATCCTCAGGCAGCTGAACAGATAATTTTTTCCATGAGTAATGTGACCTAATGGAAAACTGAGACCTGGTACAGAAATTCTCTCCCTAAGGACAGTTTTTCATAAAGATTGTGATGGGTTCTGAGTTCCTCTTCGACTGCATCATCATTAAGTGTTGTGGTGGTGCCCAGAGGCAGTGATGTTAATAAGCACCTAATTTTAGCAGTGATTTAGCTTCTGTTATAATTACCAGGTCATTGTGCTTGGTGCTGTATAGACACGTGAAAAGACAGCTTTAGTCCTAAAGGGCATGTGCTTGGGACAGGACAGTCACAGCAATTCCTGCAGGTCAGGGAGGACAAGCTGGGTTGTGTCTGACACAGTGGAAGGCTGGGAACAGCAACAGGATGCAAACCTGGGGCAGCTCCTCTGCACTATGTGTAGAGAACAGCCCTTAGAAGAGCTGACCCAGAAATGCTGGATGAAGTGGGGATGGGTGAGGAACCAGAACCAAAGAGCAAAGGGAAGGGTCTGGAGCACAATAAAGCAATAACTCTTTTCTTCCTAGGACTTGAAAAGGTTTTCTCCTCGAACTCAAATCTCAGTTCTGTATTTAAAGAGACCCTTTTTGCATACCATGAAAATTCAGAGGATATCAGCCATGATTTGTGTACCTGTCCTGTTCAGTCTGTGCTGGAACAGGATGGCTTCATCAGGGGAAGCCTTTTTGTGTGCTGGGTCTTCGCCTTGTTACCTCTGTAAGTGGTTGAATTGCAGGTGAATATCACAAATGCTGCTTGTTCTGAAGGGTCCTTGCGTAATCCAACCCCGAGTACACTTTGGTGGGGTTTTAGGATAGATCCTATCAGACAAGGCTGCTTCAGCCACAAGAAAATACACTCGAGTTCACATCAGTGCACAAATTGGAAGGTTTCACTTTGGAAAAGAGTAGTTGCAAAGTGCAGGGGAATGCAGGACACAGTAATTTGGTACTGGTGGCTGATTGCAAAAAGATTTACATGGTGAATATCTAATGCTTGTTCGCATACGTTATTCTCGTGCAAGAAGTTATTTAGTTTTCAAGGTTTAAATGAAATAAATCATGGTCAAATGAAACTTTCTACTTCACTGAAATGTGAAGAGAGAAATGAACTGATTCATTTTGACTTTTTTTTCCATAGAAAATATGATATAAATTGA
Source organism: Corapipo altera (assembly GCF_003945725.1). Classification (NCBI taxonomy): domain Eukaryota; kingdom Metazoa; phylum Chordata; class Aves; order Passeriformes; family Pipridae; genus Corapipo; species Corapipo altera. The sequence continues at coordinate 545,635 of NW_020884994.1, forward strand.
CACATTCCAACAACGAGTTTCTATTTTGGCCCAACTGTATTTCTAGTGGAAACTTATTAAAATTAACAGGTCTCACACAGGAACTCACTGCTGACTACTCTCTGGCATGGCCTAAACTTGCTTTGAAAGTGGCTGCAGTTCCGGTGGCACTTAGTGAATCCATCACTGCCACTCTCACACCCTTTCCTCTTTTTCCTTTAAGTCCTTTGGAATGTGTTGTTTTTCTCATAATTCTTTCTGTTTTTCCCCAAACTCTTTCCCTTCGTGGGTGTGCTTAAAGATTTTGTCTAAGAGACGGACAAAAAGATGGAGCGATTTCCTTCCCAGTTCCAAATGAACTACAACTCTGTAGCTGCAGCTTACCCAGAGCACGACGATGGTGAGGGATGGGGCGTCTAATTAGTGGATTTTGCCCTTCCAGGTTGGGGAGGTGCTTCTGGACTGTGGGCATGCTACAGCTGCTTTTAGATCGTCTGGTGTTTTGTCTGTCTGGTCAGCAAAGAGGGGCAAAAGAGTGCCACCTGTACCTGGGAAAACCTGAACACTGGAGAGGAAAAGGAAAAGGACCAGGCAAGATGTGGAGCTGTTTCTTTGCTCCCTTTGGGTACTTGATGATTCTCTCCATGTGCTGTGTGTTCATTTCCCCTCCCCAGGGCTCTTTGTCATGGTGCCACACTCAATCTGTGCCCCTCATCTGGCACCACAGGCAGGTTGGCTTTGGCTGCTGCTTTTCCAGGCTGCTGAGGGACTGAGTGGCAGTGCTGTAGGAAAGGAGAACCACCAGCTTGTGTGGCATGAGATGTGGCTTGGAGGGCTTTTGGGCTGGGTCTGACACTGCACTGGCACTGAATCATAGAATCACAGAATGGTTTGGGTTGGAAGGCACCTTAAGACTCACCTTGTTCCACCCCCTACCATGGACAGGGACACCTTCCACTAGACTAGGTTACTCAGAGGCCCCAACCAACCTGGCTTTGGACACTTCCAGGACTGGAGCAGCCACAGCTTCTCTGGGCAGTGGATTCCAGTGTCTCACCACACTCGTGGTAAAGAAATTCTTCCTACTGTCTAATCTACGTCTGTCCTCTGTCAGTCTGAAGCCATTCCCTCTTATCCTGTCCCTCCAGGTTCTTGTCCAAAGTCCCTCTCCAGCTGTTCTATAGCCCCTTTAAGTACTGGAATGTGATATAAGGTCTACTCAGAGCATTTTCAAGAAGAAGAGAAGAGAAGAGAAGAGAAGAGAAGAGAAGAGAAGAGAAGAG
>NW_020884994.1:546906-662567 GCF_003945725.1 Corapipo altera
AGAGAAGAGAAGAGAAGAGAAGAGAAGAGAAGAGAAGAGAAGAGAAGGTTCTTCTCTTTTCTTTCTCTCTGAAATCACATCCTTTCTGGTCCTGGCTCCTTCCAAAGGGGCTCTGGAGCATTGCCTGCCTGGGACAACTGAAGCAACATCTGCAAGTGTATGAAATACAACTACAGCTCTTTATCCATCTCTGAGCAAGAGCAGGAATTCCTCCTAGGGTAAGAAGTGGGGCAGGTCTTGGTCTGTGTTTGAAGCTCACTAACACAGTGACTGTTGTCATTGCTCATGTGGAATAAATAAGCCCCGCTGTGTGAGTTTTGTAGCTGAAGAATGAAGGAAAGTGCCAGTGAAATGGGGTCCAAACCCCCTGACCTTGGCTCTCTGGCTCCCTGGATATGTGGGTGAAAGAAGATTGTCCCTTCCCTCTGGCAGTTTAAGTCCAGATAATAAAAATATTTTTCAATCAAATTTATGCTGCAAGTTAAACCTCAGTAGCGAACTTTAAAGAGACAAAAATCATATTTTTTAGCAAATAAACTGTTTGCCAAATCACTGTTTAATTGCCTAATCCCTGCAGAGCATGGCAAAGGAGAACATCTGTGCAACTTGCACCAAGTCAAATCCTACAGAGCACAGATGAGAGGATACCTCCATGGGTTTACAGACTCCAAACACGGGACAATCATTCTACTAACAAAGCTGTTCTTCCAGCTGCGAATTACCCTTCCAGTCAACAATAAAGAGAATCCAATAGGAAGGTCTCAATAAACCCCAAACCCAGCAGCCCTCCCATGGGAGCTCCCAAACAGTGTTTTGGCTCCTGGAGCCCATTCTGATGGGTTTTACATGCTTGTCTTCAGAAGAACATCTCCAGATCCTGCTCAAGGTCTTAAACTTGGGTGTCTGTGCACTGACCCAAGGTTTGCCCCCTGCCTAAAACCTTTGGGACCAAGAAATCAGGCTTGGTGTGCCAATGCAGCCCAAGGGAGATCAGCTCCCTTGCAGGCTTTGAGCAGTTCTGGGCGTTACAAGCATTTCTGGATGGGAGTTTCTCACATTCCACCGTTTCTGCAGAAGAAAAGTTTTTTGTGACAGGGAAGGAAATAATCACCTGGAAGTCATCTCTGTGCCTGTGTATGACACCTGCATGGGATACCCTGGCCCATCAGTAGCAGCCTGGGAGTGGCTACTGGTGGCAGCAGGAAGGTTGTCCGGTCTGCCCTTGACCAGCTCTTCCAGCAGGATTGTTGCACCCTTCCCAGGAGAGCCCAGCCAAAGGAGAGCAGGGACTGTGGTGCTGCAGAACATCACGGCCCTGCAGGGCACTGAGGGGATCCAGCCCAGGCCCCACGGGGAAGGTCTGTGTGCACACCATGTCAGGGCCTTGCTGCAGTGTTTGTAGGATCCTGGATTGTCCCTGCAGTCCAGCCTTGCTGCCCAACAGAGTTGGGCAAGAGCTGGCAGGGGCCGGGGGATTTCCCAAGCCTGCCTTGCACAATCCCTGCTGCTTGGGGAGTGTTTGGCTGTGAACAGGCCGGACAAATTGCAATTGCATAACCCCATCCTGTGCTACTTTGGACTCTTTCATTAGATTTGTACGGGGGTTTTTGGCTTTTCCTTATCATTTTTCCTCTTTCCTTTTCTCTTTTTCTACTTAAGCAACCCTGGCACAGCCCGGTTGCGTTGGCTCCATCCTACTCCAGCCTCACCCTCCAAACTTGCTCCCCTGCCAACGCGGTTTCTTTCCATGCCTGCTGGTCATTGCTTCCAGCTGAAGAGTTTTTTGGGGTGACCCTGTTCTGCCATGATTTGGCACAAAGGCCTGCAAGGGCCAGCCTGCCACTGATGACCATGGTTGTCTCCATGCCATGAAAGCTGAACCTGTAAAGGGGCCTAAAAGCTATCTTGTGCTGTGGCCACTGCAAAATGCAAGGCAACTCACGGAGATTTCCTGGGAGAGCCACGAGTGCAAACACAGTGTTGAGCGTGCAGGTTTTCGTTTACTTTTGTTTTTATGATCTTCACACCCTTACATGAAAGGCTGGGCTGGAAATGAGAAAAACGTTGTCTCACCAAACCTCTTCCATAACCTGAGCCACAGCAAGGGAAGCAGCAAGTGCCTTTGTTGCTGAAATGGCAGCTGATTTGGGGGCAGTAGTAGCCCAGTTGAGGGAGGAGGGGTTGAGGCAAAGGACAAATGGACAGGAAAAGGGATTAAAAAAAATGCTGTTTATCACCGAGTTCTCTGTTGGTGCAGAGGACAAGGTATTTACCACACAGCTATTGTTTCCAGAGATTCCTGCAGGATAGGAGCACATCCAGATTCATACATGGGGACAGCCACATACACCTTCTATGTCTGTAATGGTTCCTCATCACAATATTTAAATACCCGTTGTTGCACTATCGCTGTTAGATCTGGGTGAATAATCCACAATGAATAATGTATCCAACGAATCCCTCCCTGCTAATTGTGGAATATTCACGAGCAGATGGCAATTGCAGGCAGGTTTTTTCAAATTTCTTTTTATTCCGCTCGGGACGGAGGTTTGCTGTAAGTAGGTGATATTTGAAATTCAAGCTGTGTTTCTAAGTCGCGATTGGCCGGTTGTGACATGCTCGTGTCCCTCTTCCCGCATTGGCCGAGCGTACAAAGTACTTTGGATACAAATACTCGCATGTGCAAATTTAAAATTCCGTTTCCATGGTTACTCATGCATGCAGCTTTGAACTTCACTTTCCTCCAACATTTGTGCTGGTAAAACTCATTCAGTCGCAGGTTTGTAGCAAGTGAATACAAAAGCTGCATGAGACTATATTTGCATGCTCTAGTACAGATGATTCCTCTCCAAAAACTCAACCTGGATATTCACTGGGTTTTTCTGCCCCCTTTTCTTCTGCTTTCATGGGTTTCAGCCTACAGGAATGTTCTTTCCCTGATTATCAGCCTTTGTGTGCCCAGGTTTAGCCTCACAAATACAGGCACAGCTGGGTGATATCTCTCTCTGCAGGTAGATGCAAACATCTCGCAACCAGTTCTGTACTGGGCAAAGGAAGGTGTTTATTTTTCTTGTAATTGAAATCTCAATTGATTTTGCGAAATCAGGTTTCTCTTCTTCCAGTTAATCCCGCGTCATTCAGAAATAACGAGGCATTAGGACATGCTCAACTTCGTTTTGAAGCAGTGATAGAGGGAGAGGAGAGAAAGGGAATTAGCAGGAGTTTTAAAGCCGGGGTAGCTGGAAGGAGCAGAGCTGATGGGAAAGAAGTTGTTTTGGATTTGAAAAGAGCAAAGACGTCAAAGTCAGAGTGAAAAGCCCTACTGTAGGTGAGTCATGCCGGGGTGTGTCTGTCCTTTTTGAGATCTCGACACATATGTTTACCTGCTGATAAAGGAATACCTGGTCTGCATTATTTTCCAAACGCATTCCCTTACTGTGAGAAGCACTGACTTACCAAAAACTCCCCCATCCCTCCCACTCTTGGACAGTTTAATAAAAGGTTTTTTTGTTTCTCTGGCTATCACGTGTCTTGTGCAATATTTCTGTAGCCTCCGGACAAACATATAAGAGAGAGCAAAGGTTAACCACGATTTATGTCCTGGGTTTGCGCTGCGCTGTGGGAGCAGCGCGGTGGGGCGCACGCCCGGCTGGCTGCGGGTGCCTGCTGTGCCTCCAGCAGCATCCCGGGACACAAAACGCAGGAAAAAGCAGCACCCCTTTCACTGGCAACCAGTAACCAGCCTTTCATTAGCACGTTGTGCTGCGTTTCAGACCGAGAGCACATTAAAGCGCTGGTTGCGGGGTCGGGCTGTGTAGCCCCCACTCCCCCCGGGCTCGTCCCGCAGCGCTGCGGTTCTGCCCGGCAGTGTCATCGCCTTCGGTCCCGCTCCACGGCAACAGGTCGTGGAGCCGGCGGGTGAAGGGGGACAGGGAGAGCACAACGTGCTCCAGGTCTCAGCTGGGAAAGAGATCAAAGCCCCCCCTTCCCGAGTTGGGGGGACTGGGAAGGCAGCGGATGTTCAGACAAATATTCGCACCTGGGAATATTCACATCACGCTCCGACGCTGGGAAAACACCCCACTGCCCATGCTCAGTGCCTGACCTTTTTAACTATTCAGAGCGCTACACCAAATGGCTTTAAAGTGCTATCTGCTCTGAAACGGGTGACAAAGCATAACAATGGCCACTTATTCAGCAGATGTGATCTCCAGCCACTTTGTGCCCAGCTGTGTGTATTCAGCCTCTGAGCTGTTGACTTTAGCAAGAAAATGACTTGCTGTTGCCTTGCAGAGCTTGCCAGGCTGCCCCTTGGGCTCGACGGTGTTCCTTCATGTGCTGCAGAACTGCTCTCCCATCTGTTCTGAGGCAGGGACATGGAGGGTGCTCCTGTAGGGGGATTTGTTCTGAAGGGTGTTGGGATGGGTGGAGGGATGGAGTAGGACACCATAAAGCCAAAGGATCTGGTTTGATGCCTGTGAGTCAAGCACATCTGCTGTGGAGCAGCGAGCGAAGTGCATTTCTGCTTGGGAAGGGGTTGCTGTGGCAGTGGAACCAGAGGGTTTTGGTAACAGTTGCTGACAAAAGCGTTGTCAGTCTTGTGGGTTGAAAAGCTCTTTAAACTCCCAGTTGCACAATGGAGGTTTCTCAAGACTTTCCTCAAATTGCCTCTCTGTCACTAAGGGACATGTCTGAGAATTTCAGTGCGAGAGGAAATTCCCTCCAAGAGCCCAGAGATGTTCAGAGGAAAGAGGGTGCTCAGCTCTGGACTTGCACTGCTGCTGTCTCCTTGCTGGCAGATGGTGAAGCGTCTCTGCCCTTTGGCCAGGATGGCAGCGGAAACAACTCCCTGGCCTGGGATGTGCCAGGGGCGGAGCAGGAGGAGAAGGAGAGTTTGGAGCATGTCCCTGTGCTCTGCGCTCCTTCCTTTCTCCTCTTTCCCTGTGGTGGCATCATCTGATGCAGGGGGACAATAGTTTGTCCCTGTTCTGGTGCCCCATCTTCTCCCGGAGCATTCCTGCGAATTCTGCCCACCCAAAGGGTTGCAGCACGGGGGTCTCCCCAGGAACCACTGGGGCTCTGTGCCCTTCTCTTCCTCTGTGCCGGGGGGCTGAAGGCACCAGCCCCACTGTGCTGCCTTTGTTTCAGAAGGCACTGGCAGCCCTGGCTCTTTCTTCCTTGGGGGCTGCGGGAGGAGGGGCTGCTGCTGGAGCAGATGGTCCCTGTTGGAGGGTTGGGGCCTCCTCGACTGCAGGTTGAGAGGAAGATCCCCTTTCACCACTCAGCTGGGGGAGGGCTGGCTGCCTCAGTTCCCAGCTGAGCGCCTCTATGGGATTATGCTGCTATTCATCTAATTGAAATTGTATTTGGAGCAAGGAGACAGTATCTCTTTCCTCAGAAGATCTATTATGCATAAACTGTGCACAAAGGAATCCTCCTGCCATGGAAAGGGGGTGTCCGGGTGGCCACAACCCTGCTCCAACTCCAGCTCTGCTGGGAGCCCTGACCCCTCCTGCTGCTCGGCACAGCCCATCCTTAACCCCTCACCCCCCCAAAAGGCTGTTTGGTAAAGGCCTGTTTGGTGGCTTCTTGCCCCCCCCCTTGCATTGTCCTGCTCCGCTCACTGACAGCACCTGGAGACGTACAGCTCTCCCTGCACCTCCAGCATGGTTCTCACATCCTTGGGATGGAGGGTTCCCAGCCCTCATCCCCCTGTCACACCACAGTCTCAGTGCCTGGACACTGTGAGGAAAATTACAGTGTGATCCTGGGCTGCCAGTTTGGGGTTGGAGAAGCCATGGGATGCACCCTGCAGGGGACACTTCTCCTGCACACGTGGCTGGGTAGCTGCTTTTATACTCAGATGTCCCTCAGGAGATATAAACCCATTGGGACACAGGGAATCTTTATACCAGTGCAACTATCTAAGTGGAGAATAAGGAGGGTAAAAAAAAATCCCACCCCACCCATGATCGGTTTATGGTTGAAATCACCTTGCACTCACTCTCCCGAAAGCGCTGCCAGAGTTCATCTGCTACCAGCCCACGGCTGCAGATAAGGACGAGATCTGTTTGTTTAGGCTCTATGGGAGCAGGAGAACTTCTAACTGGAAAAGGAAAATCTTCAATAAAAAAAAAGAAAGAAAGATCAAGATGATTGCCCTTGCAAAGGGCTGTGTAAGCACCTGACATGAGGCAAGAGCAAAGCTCTTTGGTAGGGAAGGGTCCTGGTGAGACCCCTCACATGGCTGTGGCTGGGGGAGCAGAAGCCAGGGTGGGATCTTCCTGACTGTGACAGTCCCCTTCGGACACTGCGAGTGCTGGGAGTGGAGCAGGGAGTGGTCCCTTGGCTGCGTAGGGGCTGTTTTGGCTGAGTTCATTTGCAAGCTTAATCCTTCTGAGAACAGCTCATGGAGGGTGCCAGCAGCTCTGCTTGCAGCCCAGGAATGCTGTCCCATCTGCTCTGGGCTTGTCCTGTCACCTGTGGATTTGCAACCTGGGCTGGCTTGCTGGGCCAGCTCTGGCAACCTGGGCTCAGTCTGGAGGTGTGGGAGCTGTTCAGGCCCTCGGTGGCTCCATGAGCAGCAGCTGCTGATGGCAGGGAGGTCCTGAGGCCACAGGCATGGTCCCTGTGGTGGCCCAGACAGGGACAATGCTGGTCAGGCTGGCAGAGATGCCTTGGCTGTGCTACAAGAGCACTGTGCCAGATCAGGTTCAAAGGAGCACTTGGCTTAAATATCCCCTTTGCTAGCTTGGAGACACCAGCCCTGGCCACCCACCAGCTTCCTCTGGGCTTGAGAATCCTGTGTCTCCACTCACAAGAGGGGAAGATCAAAGACTCCCTGACCTGTGTGCCAGCCCTGAGGGCACAGGGGATGGAGCATACCTTGTCTGCAGCTCTCAGATGCTGTCTGCTCTTCTCATGGAGCAACCTGATTTGGGCCACTGATGATTGTTGCTCTTCTGCCCTTAAAAAGCAGAGAGGGAGGACTGTGGTGTCATTCCATGAGCCTCAATCTCCTGGTGCACCCTGCGAGACAGCTTCTTCCTCACAGCCCCTTCCTGTCTCTCCTCCAGTGAACACCCTTCCTCTCTGATATTCCCACCCATCCTCTTCCAGCATGTTAGAATCAGAGAATCAGAATGGTTTGGGTTGGAAGGTACATTAAAGACCATCTCGTTCCACCCCCTGCCATGGGCAGGGACACCTCCCAACAGCCAAGCCCCGTCCAACCTGGCCTTGGACACTTCCAAGGATGAGGCAGCCACAGCTTCTCTGGGCAACCTGTGCCAGGGCCTCCTCACCCTCACAGGGAACAATTTCTTCCTAATATCTAATCTAAATCTACCCTACTTCAACCTAAGGCCATTCCCCCTTGTTCTATCCTTCTTATCCTCTCCCTGTCACAGGAGAGCTGATACAACTTTCCCACTTGATGGGGCACCACATTCCTTCTCATGATGGTCTGAGGGATTTGGGACAGGCTGTGGGCTCTTGTGTGTGCAGTTCCCAGGGCATCCTCCTTTTGCCTCCTAGCCCAGAACAGCCTTGGCTTCCTGTGAGTACCCTGTGGGGTTCAGGCACCACGAGGGAGGACTGAAGTGCCCAGGGGCTGCTGTGTCTGAGAAGTGTCTGGGTGCTGCTGAAAGATGAGATACAAGGGATGTGGTTTTGTGCTGCTGGAGCCCCTTTCCAGCAGGGAAACTTGGGAAAGGGGCTCCAGCATGGTACTTTCTTCAGACTCTTCCATGGTACACTGGAAATCTTTCTGATCTCCCCCAGCCTGTTCTGGTCTCTCCTTTCTTTGCAGCTTTCACCTTTTGTTGTTATTTTTGGAAGTGCTTCCCCATGTGGCTGGGTGGTTACCTGGAGCTTGATGCTCCTTGATCCACCTGGCTCTTCTGCTTTTGGTCTTGTGTGTAGAAACCCTTAGGAGCTTGGTTGGGAGAGGCTGGAATAATCCTAAACATGGATATGTTATACAGCCCGAGGGAAGACCTGGGTGAGCTGGAGGAGTGCGCTCACAGGAATCTTATGAAGTTCAGCAAAGACAAATGGGAAGTCTTGCACCTGGGCAAACATAATCCAGGAGTGTAGCACAGGCTGGGGAGCAGCTCTGTGGAAGGGGCCCTGGGGGTGCAGGTGGACGCTAAGCTCAGTGTGAGTGACCAGTGTGCTGCCACAGCTGAGAGCTAGCAGGATGCTGGGCTGCATCAACAAGGGCATCACCAACAGAGAGAGAAGTCACTGTCCCACTCTATTCAGCGCTTGTCAGGCCACACCTGGAATACTCTGCACAGTTTTGATCCCCACTACCCAAGAGGGAACCAGACAGGCTGGAGGGGGTCCAAGGAAGTGCCACAAAGAGGATTCAAGGGCTGGGAAGCTGCTGTATGAGGAAAGGCTGCAACACCTGGGTTTGTTCAGTCTTGAGAAAAGAAGGCTTAGGAGAGACATTTTCACCATCTTCTATTATTTAAAAGGTGGCTACAAAGAAGATGGACATTCTCTTCTTACAAGGAGTCACATGGAAAAGATGAGGGCCAACAGGTACAAGTTACTCTTGGAGAAGTTCTGACTGGACACACAAGGAAAATTTTTTGACAATAACAATAATCTCTGCAGGAAAGTGGTGGATTCCCCAGTGGATTCAACTGGGTGCTGAGTCATCTTGTCTAGACCTTGTCTTTGCCAAGAATGCTTGGACCAGATGATCCTTGAGGTCCTTCTAATCTGGTTTTCTATGATTCTGTGATATCAGTTGGGAGAGGAGATGTCACACAGAAGGAGCCCCCATCTAATCAACCGGCTATGCATGAGCTTTCAGAGTCTTTCCTGGATGCAGGTTTTGTGTCAGATTTCATCCTTTTTTAGACAAACTATCTTCTGTCCATGCATGTATCCAACTGAACATGAAGGAGATTCAGCTTTAAAGCTGCAGAGCCCCAACAAAATATAACAAAGAGAATGTGGGATTATTTCAGGAATCTCCTGAAGTGATGTGAGGAGTGATTTCAAAGGGAATGCCCTGGCAAACAAGATGGTTGTGTGATATACTCACTTGATGCCCCCATCCTTCTGCAGAGAGAATGAATGGCTAAATTCAACTTTTGATGCTGATGCTGAAGCTTTCCAAGGAGCTGGCAAGAGGGGAGCATGTTGTAGTTGTATGTGAAACAATGCAATGAAAACCCCAAACCTGCTGTAACGTTGTGTCAGCAATTCGGAATTCAGCTCAGGCTGTGGAGATTCGTAACAAAAACTTAAAATTGTCCTGACTGGAGATATCTGGGCTGGAAAGCAGTAGGATAAACAGCAAGAGAGGAAGGGTTAAAGGAATGGCATGTGCTGATCTGCCTGATCAGCAGGTCATGAGAGCAGAGCAATTGGCATGCAGCTTCTCAGGACAACTGGAGCAGTAAAACAAAGGATGGCCCAAAACAAAGGAGAGATCACACCCCAAAGGAGCCCGACCAGCTGAGTAAATCAGCTGCTCCTCATGACTCACAGGCAGGACTTGGTGAAGAGGCAAAAGATCACAATCATTGTCTGTTCCCACAGGGTACAAGAAGCAAGCCTGAGATCCAGGGCACAGTCACCCACCTGAGGAGGATCTGGGAGTGATGAGGAACTGGGAGCTGCTGGGAGTTGCTGTCCCTCATTTCCCGTGTCACCACAATGGTCCTGCCCAGGCTCTGTGGGCACACACATCTTGTGAGCATGAAGGCATGAGCGAGTGAAACGTGGGAGAGATGGAGTGTGAGCTGAATTACCCTTGTCAAAAAATAAAAACAGTTTTCCCCTTTTGAGGTGATCCTGAGTTGAGTTTTCTCCTGCAATTGGAATTTTTGCATTCCCCAATGACTTCCATGGCCATTTCTCATTGTGGTTGTTTCCATTTGTGTTTCTATAGAGGAGCCTGGTGACTGCCCCTGTCCTGTGGATGCTGCTGGAGTCTGACTTGTGGGAGACAGACAGGGTTTGGATAACGATCCCAGATGCAGGTAGAGTGCATTGGGGGTTAGCAGAGGTACAGTTAAAACCAAAGGGTTTTGCAAACTCTTTATACCTGTGCATGTGGCAGCCTAGCCTTACTGAGCCTCCCAGTGTCAGTTCTGAAGTACTGGGCTAGCTCTGGGCAGCCACAAATCCCAGCCGTGTCCTCCAGCAGCTCCGGGAACAGGAGAGGTTACGAAGAACTGCAGTGAAGGTGTTTTCCCATGGGTGCTCAGATCAGAGCCAGTAACCAAGACCCTGTGGGCACAGAGATTAAATGGTTTGTGGCCAGTTTCAGCTGGCCAGGGCTTCCTGTAATAAAACTGTGGATGTGCCTGGGTAAGGCAGAATCCAGCTGTGCACCTGACTCTCCTGCTAGCACAGGGTAGGGTTGGGTGCTTGTCTGAGGGCTGGAGTGTGCTATGGAGGTGTCTCAGCAACCCAACCCACCTGCAGCATCACCCTGCTCTCATTGCTGGAGTCATGCAGGCTGGGGTTTGCAGGGAACTTCCCTGCTTTGCCCCTTTGATCTTGCCCACCCTGAGGCTCTCAGGCTGCTGGAGTGACTGGTGCATCTCCCTGCAGGCCAAGGCACCTCTGTGCCCTCTTTACTCTGAGACAGCCCTTGTCCACGTGCAACCTCTCCGCACCTTTTGCCACCTTGACATTAAAAAATGTTAGAGTAATTATATGGATATTGCTGTTTGGGTTGTTTCAGCCAAACACATCAGCAGTCTCCACATCACAAAAAGGAGTTTCAGTTTCCCGCTGGGTCTCAAACACAGCTCAATGACAGTTTAAAGAGTGCACAAACATAGGCTCTGTTTTTCTAAATGCACCTGCCCCAGCTGGTAGCGACACACCAGGCACAAAAAAATATTTAGTACAGCTGTGCCCTCACTGTCCTCTTTCTGTGACCAAAATCTTCCCTTTATTATGCATTTATTTAACATTTAGTGTTCTATGCAATGTTGAAGTAGGGGAAAGGACAATACCAGCAAGAGTTGTAGCAGCAACAGCAGTGCTGTTGCACTGAGCCAGGCAGTCCCTCTCTGCAGTGGAGGGGAGATGAATCTTGATGAGTGCTTGGAGCTGTTTGAAATCCAAATCCATTTTTTTTGTGAAGTGTGGTATGGACAATGGCATCAATGTCCTTCTCTAACTGCTGGAATCTTTTCCATCCCATGGACAACATCCCAAAGTTCTGATCCTTGGCTTCTCACTGAGGGGTGCCTTGCCATGGGTTTTCTTGGTACAATACAGGCTGTATCTTTCTGTATCTTTTCTAATCTGCTGGGTCACACAGCCAGCAGCTTAGTTCAGCTCAGCCTCTTACCCCAGTCTGACCTCACGACCTTCTACTGACCCAGATGCTCCTCCAGAGCCACTGTCACTGTGTCCAGATCCCTGGGGGGACAGAGGGGTCTCTGTCTCCCACCCAGTGTGCATTCACCCCTGGCCAGCTGCTCCCAGGGGTGTCTGTGCCCTGAGGGTGCTGCTGGTGTTTCCTTTGTGCTGTGGGTGCTCCACTGACAGTCACAAACTGCCTGCTTGGGTTCCTCCAGCTGTGTCCAAGTGCAGGGCTTGATCTCCTCTGCCCTGTCTGATGCTGTGCAACCCCCCGGGCTCTGCTCAGAGCTGCCTGATCTGCCTCCTGCCTTCCTGGAACGTGGGGGCTGCCCTGCAGCTGATGGGCTGAGCAGTTCCACCCGTGCTGGCCACTGGCTGGTGTGCTACTTGCTGGCTTGGTTTTCCCCTTTCCTTTTCACTGTGCAGTCCTGAGACTTAACTGCCTGGGAGAGCTGAACACTGCCTTTGCTGAGCAAGGCAAATGTTCCCTACCCAGTGAGAGAAAGGAAGGGGCATGTCAAACCCACCCCATCAGCCAGTGCAGTGAGGGGCACTGTGATCACCAGGGATACTTTATTCCAGAGAGGATGATGAAAAATGCAGTTATTTTGCATTTATAGCCTTGGAGTCTCAGTGATAGAAGTTCTACATCTGCACCCAGAAATGGTCCAGAGGATCACTGGTGCCCCCAGCCAGCAGAGCAGGCGATGTGAGGTGATGGTGGTGGCTCAGGCACGGCCTGCCTCTCCTTGTGGGGTTGAAGGCTTTGTGAGCACCAACCAGCTGGGAATGATCTGGGGTCACTTGGTGCTGGACACTGTGTTGGGGCCTGAAGAGCTTGTTGTCCAGGTCTGCATCTCCCAGTCTGGAGATCACCGGGTGCCAGCCACCATTTCTGGGCTTTTTGGGTGTCAGTGTTGCAAGGTCAGCTCCTTAGTCTCAAAGGACATGCAAGCTGTTTATTTTCACCCGTTGTTATTACCCTCTGATTAAAAACATGGTTTATTAGTTTCATTTTTATGTGGAATGCAGGGCTCAGATGTCTCTACAGTTTCAAACCCTCTGTAGACAGAGCCAACTGAAACACCCTGGAACAGGAGGTGACAGAACAAACTCCTCTGGGCTCTGCAGCTCTCAGGATCACAGAATCACTTAGGTTGGGAAAGACCTTAAACATCACTAACCATTAGCCTATTGCTCTCAGCCACTATCCCAGCAGTCTGGCTGGCTTCCTTACCTGGAGATGCCATCGGGTGCCTTTTAAGTTCTTACTGTGGTTTATTTTAAGTAGGAGGCAAGGATTTGAGGGATGTGGGTCTCGGTCAGTGCCAGAGCTGTGACTGCTCAGCATCATGGCACAGAACTTGTCTGTGCAGCTCCAGCTGACCAATGTCTCCTTTCCCCTGAGTCAACACCTGGGAGTGTTTAAAATCTCCCTGTGGAACTCCAGCAAAGAGATGGGGAATGAAACCTTCTCTGCAGGAGCTGGCAGGCTGTAGTTGAAGACCTCAACACTCACTGCAGCTCTCTCTCTGCTTTGCTTTGAATTAAATCAGACAAGGGTACCAGTGCAGTGTTCTGCCTGCCTGGCACAGACACTGCCCCCGGGGACAGCTCTCCTGCTGGGATAGCTGGGTTGCAAAACACAGTCTGTGCAGACTTGGAGGGGTCCCAGTAGTCAGGGTGGAAAGTTATCCTGCAAAGGATATCAAAAACAGGGCAACAGTCACGGTGCCTCAGATACCAGGTAACCTTGCCAGGGGAATTTCTGAAGCACGTCTGCAGTAGCTGCAGGGAAGTTAACTGGGTTTCTGGGATAGCCTGGAAATGTTGCTCTAAATGTGTTGCATTGGCCTGTTTTCCCTGAGAAGCAATTCACCCCTGAGCTGTGAAATGAGTGTGGAAACAGTTGTAGGCTGCAAATGGAAAATGCAATAGGAAGGGGTCAGCAAGGGGGATCCAAGGAGAATGCTGTGGAGTCGGCAGGAGGAGCAGGAGATGGGGGCAGTGGGGGATGCCAGAAACATGGCCCTGCAACGAGGGGTCTCCTGGCTCTGTCTGTCCCCCCGCTCCGTGCCCTGTCCAGTGAGACATGGGAGGAAAACAGGAGTGTGAATGTTCCCTGTCCCCAGTGCTTCCTCTTGGTGCTTCAGTTTTCTAGACTTTGCCTGTCCCCATTTGCCACCCCCTCATCTAAGAGCTCTTCTGGTCTGCAGAGCCCTCGATGTCTGGGGACGGGAGCAGGAGCTGGGACTTCCAGGGAACAAACCCTGGGCAGGGGAAAGACCCAGAAACTGTATTTGCATGAGCCAAAAAGAGGGGAAAAGGCAATCTCATGAGTCACCAAAGCCTCTGGCATCTGCAGACCAGAGTTACCAAATCCATCGGTGTGCCTCTGGAATCCATCTGTGTGCCTTTCCAATCCATCCCTGTGTCTTTCGCTTACCTTTTCCATCTTCATTCCCATTGGTGACTTGTTTTTCAAAAGGCCTTGCCAAGTGATTTAGATGAGCAATTATCAGCCGATTTTCACTAGCTGTCAATTCCCACCCCATGGTTCATGAGTATCTGAAACCATTTTCTGCTTAAATTAGGGCAAATTGTTGAAAATTTAATGGGAGAAACCATTAAAAAAATATTTGGTTTCATTTGAATTAATATAAATATTTCACTTGAATAATTTATAAATATTTTATCCTCTTCCAGTCTTTTAAAGAAACCTTTTAAAGTATAAACTGCCAGAAAGGCCTAAATAAAAAGTGATTTTTTGACTATGGAATGGTTTAGTTTTTTAGGACAATGGATAATTTTTTTGAAAAACAGCCCACCTTTCGTTTTGAATGAGGCTTGGGTTCTTGCCCTCCAGCAATTGCAATTTCTGTTCATGCCCATTTGCAACAACACATTTCAGCTGGGCAGCTTCTGGCCAGGTTCAGTGCAGACTCTAGAGGTGTCTTGGGATGGCTCCTGGATTATTGTTGTTTGTGATGAGACTGATTGTTAAACTACAGTGTCCCTGCTGACCTGGAGGAGAGGGAAGCTTTGCTGTGAGAGGCTGGTGCCTTGCAAATAGAGGATGCTCATGGTGTATAAACATTCCTGCTTGTCCCAGAACCCAGTGACACGTGTGGGACAGCTCTGTGCACATCCAGCACATCCAGCACATCCAGGCCTGGCTGGGGGATGTCAGCAGCCACTTGTAGTTGAGTGAGACATTTCCCAGGAGACAGTACCATCCTGGCTGCAGATGGAAGGACCCTCCTGTGACGAGTGTTTTCCCTCCCTGTGAGCTCTCAGCCAGCCCAGCTTCCCTGGCACACCGGGAACAGCTCAACCTCTTCTCATGGTACCATCTCAGCAGCTCTAGTTTTGCCAAAGAGAATAATTGAAGAACTGAAGGGTGCCTGTGGACATGTAAGTGACAGCACATGGGGTGACTGTGCTCTTGTTGAGGGGGAGATTTTATTTCTTCTCTCTGCAGCAGTGTTGGAGTCAGAATGTTGCTGAGCTTCTGCAGGCAGCTCCCAATATCTCCTGCAGCCATGTGGGACCTATGTCTGTACCAGCCTCCAGTCTTGGCCTGCTTATATGGCCATGGTTCCAGAAGGAAGAGATGCAGTTTGCCCCTTGGATCTGAGAACAGGCCTTGCTGTTGGCTCCTGGAGGTCAGAGCCCTGTCCTTCCTGCCTTATCTTGTGTATTGCAGCTTTTCTTTCTCTTTGGTTATTTACTGGTTGTATCTGATCATCCCTGGCAGCAAGCAGGACATTGTTTCCCAGTGGGGATCCAAACCTTTCCATTGGGAAAGGTAATGCCCTTGGTGTCCCTGTTGCAGCTTTCTGTTGCCCTTGGGCTGAGCTCACCATGGTGAGTGAGTTTTGCCACTGCTTGTCCATCACAACAGCTTCTCCAGCTGGAGGAGTCCTGCATTTGGTTCTCACAACTATTGTTTCTTGCTAAATACCAACAACAGGAGAAGATGAGACCAACAGTTGTAAGAACCAGAAGGGCAGATGAAGGCCACTGTGGCAATGGAGGCAAAGGCAGGGCACGGCCACCTCGTGTCCTGGTAGTGAAACCTTGGTGCAGGTCACACAGGATGTGAGGTTCATTTAGCAAAGTGTGTCTCTCCTTGAGTTTCTGGGAGCCTCCTCACACAGGCGGTGCAGGATACAGTCCATGTCTCCCTCACCAGGTACCTCTGTTTGGTCTGGCCAACAATGCATATGCCCCATACTCTCTTGTGACCACAGGAGTTCAGGAATCCCCTGAGATGCTGCCTGAGCCTTGGAGATTCCTGCACTTACCTAATGACCTCCGTGCCCATCCTGTCTTGGCTGGTTTGTGGTTCAGGGATGACTCAGATAGACCATCTGGGCTTTTTTCATCTGGGATGGGACTGACACAACTTTAATTAGCATAAAACATCTTGACACATTGGAGGGGCTGTGAAAGGGAATATATTCCAAAAGGAAGACAATGTGGACAGTTAACCAGGACATGCAGTTCTCACCCCTCTGCCATGCTGGTTGGAACCTGGATCCTCACAATGGGGAGCCATAAAAAACATCTGGCTCCTTTGAGACATCGGGCTCCTTTGAGACATCTGGCTCCTTTGGTTTTTTTACTGGGTCCAGTCCCCAGTGTTCACCAGAGAACAGAGTCTTTTGGCTTTGGATGAGGATGGGACCAGTAGGTTGTGATTGAACGCTCAGCTCCCCACCACAGCTGGCCACAGCCAACCACGGGTTCATGGCTCTTGCTCCAAGGCTCTGTTCCTGCCCTGGATGGATTCAGGCCCACACATGACCAACACTGCAGAGCACCAGGACTCACTTCTGTTATCAGCCAAACTGAGATGGAGTTTACAGCAGTACAATGACCTCACAGAGATCTGCTGAGGAAAGGTAAATGGGTTGTGCCCATTTTCTGCTTCCTTAAAAAGCCTAGCTAGTGTGGCTTTCTTGTTTTTCACATTTGATTTGCCAGGAAGGTCATGTCTGACATTTCTTGGTTTTCCTGTAGGACTTGTTAGAAGTCCCACATGTAGAAAATTAGCTTCATCTGATGGGCATTGAAACTCAGAGGACTAACCCTTTCTCCCAGCTGGTTATTTAGTCATTGAGTGAAGCAAACAATGACTGATGTTTAACCATTTTGTCACAACTCAAGCAATAGAACTATGTTTTCTTGGTGCATCTGATGCTACAAAACCACCTGCTCTTTCTCATCCAAGAATTCAGCAAGTTAAATGTACAAGATTTGGCTTTCTGATGTGAAAGGAAAACAAACAAGCCTCTAGTTTCCCCCTCAGGAAAACAAATGGTCTTTTGTTATTTCAGTATGGCCCTCTGGCCAGCTCAAGATTGGAAATCCAGAGTTAGCATTTAAAAAAAATCCCAAGCATGGATTTTACAATCTTGTAAATGCACTACAATCCCTACCATGAAGGAAAAGCAATGAGTGTAAAGTCTTTTACCATCACTTATGCCAATTCCTTCCCTTCTTCCCTGACTAGTCTTTGCTTGGCTATTTGGCACTCCCCCAGAAGAGATTCTGAAAAAGATGGGAAGCTATCTGTACCCACACCATGAGGCAGCTCTGTTCTGCTTCCTTTCTCCTTCTTTGCATGCTCCTGCAGCTGAAGAGGACAAAACTTCACTCCAGGATCAGACTGTGCCCTTGGCAGGTGGATGAGGCCGAGTGGGGGACAGGGCAAGTAGAAGAGATGCTTCATGGTTAAGATGTAGAAGAAAGGGCAGGAGAGGTGGTCAGAGAGCACAGCACAGAAAACCCTTCCCCTGGGCCAGGAGTCCCTGCCCTGCCCTGGGTTAAACAGCACGGAGGTGACTCAGCAGAGCAGGGCTGGGACCTGCAGAGGCTCCAGCTCCACTCGCCCATCCTGTCCTGCCTCTCCTGACCCTGTGATCCCACTCTGGGGCCTGTTCTCCCTGCAAGTCCCACACTGTGACCATGAGCATTCCAGGGAGAAATTCTGAATGGACTTTGCCAAAGGGTTATAGCCTGGGAGCAAGTCAAAGAAAGCCATGAGGAAGAGGAAATTTCCACTGCTAAAACACCATGGGCTGACCAGAGGACTGGGGTGCACAGCAAGGCCTGGGAACTTCCCCATGGTGTGAGTGGGCTGGGACTGGTGGCCTTTGGAGAGCACAGGGAATTTGTTTTTCTTTAAAGAGTGTGAGGAGCAATGTGGTCCCTCCTGGGGCTCTGCAGCAGTTTAGAAATGCTGCAGATCCCTGAAGAAGATCATCTGCACCCAAGGACAAGGCATCCTGGGCTCTGAACAGAGAAGTGGGGAAGAGGTTTGCATTCCCTCAGCAGGTGAAAATCCATTTGGTGCGACCTGGAACCAGGCTGGGGTCCTTGGGGCAGAAAGTTTGCACATCCAATCCCCTCTGCCTCTCAGCCTGTTAGTTCAGGCTCGTGCACAATGTGTGGGGCTGGGGCAGCCACAAGCAGGGTCCCACCGAGTCCCAGCCTCCTGTTCTGACCACCCAGTTCCCTTCCACTGGGAGCTGTGGGACTTCCCTGCAGAAAGCTCCTGGAGGGAAGGCTGGCACTGGCATTTGGCACAACACTGTCCCTTGCTTGTTGTCTCAATGTGGCACTGTACCAATGCCCAGAGTGCAGTGCTGATTGCTCTGTTCTGTGCTTGGGGCACGTCCCTGGAGCCTGCTGGCTGTACCCTCCCTGCACCCACAGTCCAAAGAGAAGTACAAGGTGATGCCACCCATTTGCTGGGTAGATGCTACTGTGCTGTCCCCTTGGGCTGCCTGGTAAATCCCAGAGGGGAGATCATGAAGCAAGGTAGATCCTAGCAGGCTCTGGACCATGTCTGTGCTCAGTCAGTGCATTCGACAGTGTTCCACCTCTTTCTCTGGCACCTGAGTCCTGACACTGCTCAATCCCCAAGTCAAGTACAAAGGTTGGGAATGTGCCCAGGCTGTGTGGATCTGTGTGTTTATGCAAAGGCTATTTCATCTCTGGCAGGACGCCTTTTTCTCCCTGCGGTGTTTTTGCACTACCAGTGTTTTTCCATGAGAAGCTTCCCAAGAGGTGTTTTAGTGCCATTTCCAAAATGTCTTTGGGGCACATTTGCAAAGCATAAAGTAGATCTCTGAGTAAGGTGTCCCTGTCCTTTTAATGCTCCCAGTGTCACAGTGCTAGAGCTGGGCCACAGCCACCTCCCAAGGAATAGATGACCTGAAAGCTGTCCTCAATCCATCAGATCCCCCGAATTAAGTCCTGCAAAAGGAGACCAGTAACAAGGCCAAGGAAGGGACATGATGTTGGGCAAATATTACAGGCTTATCTACTTATCTGGATTATGCAACAGCCTAAAAGTGCTTCCATCCTGTGAACTTCTTTAATGTGTCTTCTGAGCTTGTAGGAGGTGTTACAACACTTTGGCTCACTCCGCTCCAAGGCTGAGGCATGTACTGGGAAAATTCTTGACTTACCTGCTGGCTCTCAGACAGATGCCATCAGCACCTCTTGCTCAACCCTCACGTAGCACTCACTCGTGGGTCAGCGTGTGACTTTCCTGCTTCCCAAGAACCAAGGGAGAAAGCAGAGTCTGTGCTTCCACCAGAGGGTTGGGACATGCACTCGCCCCAACCTCCCCTGGTCGTGGAGGGAGGACAGGACCACAGAGTCGTTCTGTCTCTTGTTCCCAAGGTGCATGTCTAACAATTTTGCCCTCAATGAGCCAAGCAGAATGGTTGTCCTGGGACTACCTGGGTCAGGAGCTCTAACTCCAAAGCATTAGGGTCTGCAAAGCTATTTGTGCCACATGGCACAAGTGCAGAGACCCATGTGCATCTCTGCCTGGTTGCATCTGTGGAGGCAGTTGGTGTGGGGAGACTTGAAAGGCAAGGAAAAAGGTCTGTACTCTTGGAAATCACCAACCCTTCCCTTTCCTCAGGCATTCTTAAGAGGCGAGGGGATAATTGTGTGGATGCCACAGGGACATGGCCTGGTGCAGCATGTTGGGCAGGGGGGGTTTGCAGCAGTTGGAGCTGTCCTGTCCCTTGCCCTGATGGGGCAGAGCCACTTTCAGAGCACTTACACGAAAGGATTTGCCTCCCTCCTGCCCTGCCCGTGTGGTGCATTCACAGGAGGCTGCTGTTTTGCTTTGTCCTTGCACTGCCTGCACCACCTGGTCCTGGGATTCCCCCACTGGGATGTGGCTGTGAGAAAGCCCCACTGTCCATCCCCTGGGGATATGTAGCCCCCAATCCATCCTGCACACCCCGCTGTGCAGGCCCTCACCCCATGGGTGGGGGTTGCAGAGCTGGACCATCACATCCTGCCTGGGGACAGAAGGGAATGCTGTGCACATACACTTGGCTTCTTCCCATGAAAGCAGACCTGGCTCAACCAGAGGCCAGGAGTGTGTTTTGAGCCCATGGGTGCACTTCATCCTCCATGTCCGGACCAGGGTACCCTGGTTGAGCTTCCAGCACAGGGATCTCTTGCAGCACCGGCCTGGGGAGCAGAGAGCTTGTTGCTGGAGAGGAGGCCCCCAGTTTAGCTGAGCTGCAGAGCTTGCCCCATGGTTTCTATAAGGTATCTGAGTTGTGGTGAGCCATCACTGACCCATATTGATCTCTACTCCATCATAATGGTGATTAGAGGCATCTCTCTAAAAGATCATCAGTAGTTCATTAAAAATCTACTGCCATGACCAGGAATTACCAGATCAAACATTCCACCTTGGGACGGAATGGCCCTGACAGGCCTTCATGTCTTGGACTAGGTGATGGTCCAGTCCTCTTTGACCAGGCTGTGACACTGGTAGGATTCGGAGAGGCCCAGCCCTGCCAAGCAGGTTTGGGAGCCCTCAGAGTCGGGGCAGAGCCTGTACCCATGGCTTTGCAGGGACAGGCTCCTCTGTCACTCCTTCCCAAGAGCAGAACCAGCAGCAAAGCACAGTTAGCAGTGCTGGGGCAGGGAGCAGCCAGCACTGCCACTACTTTCCCTGTCACTCCCCATATTCTGGGCTCGGTGCTCGCTGTGCACTCACAAGGCTCAGCTCATGGGGCAGAAGCCCTGGATATTCTTGTCCTTCTAGTTTTCCCCCATCCCCTGTACTAGTTTCTCTGTGGAGTAGACTCAGCTGTCCTGAGCCCTCCTGCCAGAGCTTTTTTTGTTCCTTGGGCCTCCTTTTCCCCGGAGGAGGGAGTTTGGGACTCGTGGGCTCTCCCAGGAGCAGGGTGTGTCCCATGCACACACTGATTTGTGTCCCAGCCCATGCACAGGGGCAGGAGTCAGGACATCCAGCTGCTTCCCTGTTTGCTTGGCCCTATTGACAGAGCTCTGGTGTCTCCAGTTGAACTCCTATGTGTGTCCAACTCCATGAATCCCCCTGGAATAAACCCTTGCCACTAAAAGCTCTGTGTGTCCCTGAGCGCAAGCTAAACAGGATTTAGTTCCAGTTTATCTTAATACAAAGACCAACTGCATCCAGTCAGGCTGGAGGGTCTTGGCTTTGCAAGCAGAGGAGAAATGACTGAGGAAGGAGGAAAGTAAAATATACCCAAGGGTGGAGAGGATGTGGAATGGATGTGAAATGACTTTAAATTAAATCACTGCAACAACCGCAGTCTTCACTAAACAGTTGTAAACCTGTGTTGTTTCCTCTTGTCAAATATTTGGTTTAAGCGAAGACAAAAATGTAGATTTGAGTGGACAGGAATTTTTTGCAAGAATCTCAATTCTGTAGCAAGTAGAAAAAGCAATGAATGATGAAAATGTTTTGAAGATGCTGCAAGATGTTTGGTTATAGCAATTTGATTTATTTTGCTTAATTTAATGGATTATTTCTTTTAAATAGGATACTCATGAATTTATTGTTGTTCGAGGGGAGATGCTTGTTCAGAACAGAAGGTAATCAAGGAAGCAATTCTTACAGAGAAAGCTCCAGCATTTTGATTTTCAAAGAATCTTAATGCCTCTATGCCTCTTCTTTGTTGGTTTGTGTTTTGTTGTTGTGTGTTTTGTTTTACTTTTTTTTTTTTTTTAGTTTTGTTGGGATTTCTGTGTTTTGAGCAATTACAGATGTTGTAAGGGTAGTTCACACCTTCTTTACTTTAAATGGGACTGTCAAAATGGTCACAGCCAGTCTCCCTGGATTTTGGAAATTCATTTAAACCAGCAGCACAAACCCTGCATGAATTCTGGTGCAAGAAGAGAGGATTTGGTGGGGCTGGCCCTGCTGCCACCATGGGCTGTTGCAGGGCTGTAACAAGAGCTCTTGAATCCCAGTAAGTGCCTTTCCCATGGGGCTGCAGAACGGGCTGGGGTGCACCTCCCCAGGGCAGCTGCCCTGTGTTCCTCCCTCTGACAAACCCAGGGAAAGGGACACCGCGGGTTTTTTATTTTAAGCATATTAAGATGTGAGCCTTGAGTGTTCTGTCTCAGCCCCGTGTGAGGAACAGGCTGAGACATGCCAGGCCAGGTGGGTACAGAGCACATTCAAAGCAGAAGGATCAATATTTAAATTGAAAACATGTCTGTGAGGGTGAAAGAGAATTTCCTAAAATTCCATTCTGACAGCATGGTGAACTGGGATTTCTCCTGTTTTCCCTCTGACAGGAAGCACCCTGAGAGCAGGGACTTTCCTCCAGCTGTTTCTCAGCAGACTCAGCAACCCCCCAGTGCCAGGTCCACAGTGGCAGCGTGTGCAGTGGAGTCTCTGGTGGGTGGTGTCATGCAAAGCTTTGGGCAGGTGGGAGGGATGCAAATTGGTCTGCCTTGGACACTGTGCCTCCAAAGGTGAGGAAGACTCAGGTGCAGAAGCCCATTTCCTCCTCCGCCCCAGCCAGGAGACATGTCCCTGCCTCTTCCATCCCACCTCAGCCATGCCCTCTGCCCAGCCTGGCCCATGTCCCTCCATCCTGCCAGCAGTCCCACGAAGGGACAGGTTCCATCATTTCTCCCTGCTGTGGCTTCACCTCCTCTATTTCTGGCTGAGCTGTCACCCCCAGCTTCTTCACAGAAAGACAAATCCCGTGTTTATATCGAATTTTTACCCCATTTGCCTATGCTCTGCATCTCTCGTTCTACCTCCAGCCTGGTCTGAGACTGTCCCAGGTGCCAGGCCCAGAATGGTTGCATTGCAGAGCACCAACCCCACTCCAAACAGCCTGGTGCCAGGGATGTGCCAGGGTGCAGAGGAGACCACAGTCCCTCCCTGTGTGATGGGGCATGTGGGGCTGCTCACACCCCAGCAGTGCCAGGCTTGGAGCAGCAGCTGAGCTGCCATTGAGGTGCTCCCTGCACATTGCCCCTGTCCTCCCCCACCCCTGAGTGTGCCCCCCCCCGCTGGTGGTTGTAGGTGGCCAGGAGGGAGGTTATATATAGCCAGGAAGGATAAAGGGACTGAGCACAGATTAACTGGACAGGCTGAGGCCAGTCTCTCTGCCCCTGCTCTGCCACTTGCATGGCTCTGGTCAGTGGAGGATAACACTTCAGTGCTTATTAGAGCCAAGACATGCCAAGACTTGGAGATGCCTGACAGGAGGATGTAGCCAGGTGGGGGTTGGTCTCTTCTCCCAGGAACCAGTAGCAGGACAAGAGGGCTCAGTCTTAAGCTCTACCAGGGGAGGTTCAGGTTGGATATTAGGAAGAAATTTTCTACAGAGAGAGTGATCAGGCATTGGAATGGGCTGCCCAGGGAGGGGGTGGAGTCACTGTCCCTGGAGCTGTCGAAGGTGAGACTGGATGTGGCATCAGTGCCATGGGCTGGGAACCACGGCGGGATTGGATCAAGGGTTGGACTTGATGATCTCAGAGGTCTTTTCCAACCTGGTTGATTCTGTGATTCTATGATTATGCCCTGGCCACTCATTATGTCCCCAGGGTGAGTCTGGGTGGGTTCTCCTTTTATCTTCAGGTGCCATTTTGTGAGCAGCCAGTGCTGTGTAAGCCCGGGGTACAAAGTCCTTCTGGTAGAGGGGGTGATGGGGGATGCCCTGTTTGCACCCCCATAGCCTGGGGCATGTGGGGCTCTAGCTGAGCATCCCTGCTCCTGCCTGGGCAGGCTGGCCATAGGAAGGGTGTCAGATGGTCAAAAGGCCCAAGAGAAGGCAGCAGTCAGCCTGTACCTCTGCTCTGGGTTTATGCCCTCTGGTGTGAACAGGAGCTTTGCTGACAACAGCATATCTTAGGGTCTGTGCAAGTCAAAAGGGCAGTGGAGGCACAGGCTGGGGAGAGGGGCAGTGCCTGATATCTGCGGTCAGATTCAGGCTGTAACCAACATCCAGGGGTCGAGGTGGGGGTCTCCCATCAGCCAGTATCCAGGCTTTGGAGGTTCCTGTGGGAGGGTTGGTTAATTCAGAGCCAGCACAGACACAAGGGAAGGTCAGTTCACCCTGAAGTTGGCACCTCCAGCTTCCCCTAAGCTCCACTGACTGATAAAAACACCTCAGTGTCTTAATGTCAAACTGAACCCAGGCTCAACAGAAGATTTGGACTCTACTATGGTTTGCAACAGGACACACAGGTGACGTGGTCCTCCCACAGTGAGATGAATCCCAAACCAATGGTCTCCAGGGGATGTCTGGATCAAATCAGATGACAAATCAGTTTAATCCTTGGTGCAGCAGAGCTGGCAATTAGGTGTGATGTGACTAGCATGGTGTGCCTTTTTTCTTCTTCACAGCATCTTCCCTAATGTTTTGACAGGGCCTGTGCTGGGCCTGTCTGGAGGATTAATAACCCCTTTCTCTGTAATCAGCAGATTGCATAAGTACTCAATTTCTTAATCAATTACAGTCATTTGCAAATTCTTTCAACAAGTAACTCCACCAGTGTCTGTGACATCCACGGGCAACACCCCCCAGCCCTGTCCAACCCTAGCTCCTTCCCCCAGCTCTTCCCAGCCTGAGCTGCTGGGCTGCCTGGTGGGAGCTGTGCCCCACATTGGCTCCTCTGTGCTCTTGGTACTGGGTCACCTTGAGCCCAGGAGTCCTGCAAAGCCAGTGGATGGGTTTGTTGTTCAAAATCCACAGGAACTTCTCAATCCTGAACCTGCTAAGGAGTGATGTGTTAGCACTCAGGGTAACAGTGCAGCCCCCAGACTGGCAGAAGGAGGGGAAAGTCGTTTGAAGGAAGACTCTTGTCTGGTGTTGCTGCCCTTGATGCAGCTGTGTGGGTACAGATAAGAGCTCTGGAGGAAACAGGAGGCGTGTTGAGAGCGATGCAGGCTCCCGGAGAGTTACTGAACAGTGTGACTGTCCTGCAGGCAACAAGGAGGTGTTTGAAGCCCAAGGGAGTGAACTCAGAGGAGTTGGGAGGTCTGCAAGGGCAGGGAGACTTGAGTGGAGAAGAAATCACTTGCCCACTTGCATCAAATGCCAACATGAGCCAAACAGAGAAAGGAAATGAATAAAAGAGATGTGGTGGCAAAAGCAGGGTGATGTTCAAGGATCCTGCTCCTGCAGACAGTCTCCAGGTGTGTGGCAGCTGGAGCTGTGGCTGGGATACCCCCCCAAAAAGCAGTCTGGGCAATGACCAGGAATGATCTTGGTTCTACACCTGCCTTGTATCCTTGGATTTGTATTTTCCCATGTTTTTGACTTTATTTTCAATTTCATAATCAAAGGCTTACCTGTGGACAGCAGTGTGAGCAGCTTGCACAGTCTCAGGTCCAGCGTGTGCTGGGAGAAAGCAAAGTAGATGAAGCCGAAAATATAAAGTCTCATCTTTCATAAGAAGAGCATCAAAGCAGAGGGAAACATGCAGGCACTCAGGGCTGCAGTTTGGGCTGGATCTGGGAATCTGAGTCTCGCCAAGCTGTGAAGGCCAGACCTGCTGAGTGCTGGGATGTGGGGAAAGATCGCTCCTGGCTGGGCCTGGGCAGAGCAGGCAGTGCTCACCTCGTCTCAGGGAGGGGCAGCAGGGCCCCCCTGCCTGCAAAGGGTCCAGGATCCCTCCTTCTCCCACCACCCCTGCATTGTGCCAGGCTGGCTCAGGATTGCTGCATGTGGTGCTTGCTGCCAGCTGAAGGTGCAGGGGAAGGACCAGGACTGTGTTCCCCACTCCAGGGCTCCGTGACCAGAGAAGATCCTCCTCTGCTCACACTGGGGGTTTCTGTTGTGATCACTGCTTACCTGATAATTTGCTATCAGTTACTAAAATCAAAAAGTATATTCAAACCTGAAGAACTCTGGGATGCCACCAGCTGGGAACATCTCACCTGAAGTTTAAAACACTTTGCAACAATCAAACTGTGACTTTATTCTGAGCAATCCAGGGCTGAGACTTTGCAAGTTTGCTCTGCGGTGACAGATAGTCAGAAACAGTTGCTAAATGCTAAACGCAGTGACAAAAATAAGATTTCAACTATTTTTGACTCTTGTTTGCCTTGCTGACTCAACACAGCTACCACTGTGGGTGCCAGATGATATTCCTGGACACACAATAGCAATGCAGTTATGACCTAAATGCAGAACCGTTGTCACTGACGGAGGGTGACTCAGAACCTACTGCTTGAGATTTGTTATTTGTAACTTGCCTTTTATTCCTTAGCTTACACTGTGCACTCACCTAATTTGGGCTTGCACTCTGACAAAGAATTTTCAAAGGGACAGTGAAAAGGGGTTACCTTCACTTTTGGGTGTCCAGTTACTTGTTTTTAAGGTGAATGTGAAAGTCAAGGCACTAAGATACCCACTCACTTTTGAAGTTCCTGGTCCACATGATTAATTACACCTCAGCTAAAAAGAAGGCAGGATAGGTAAATCCATCTGCAACTCAGTCACAAACAGCCCTTGCCAAGAGATTGCTCGTCCAGAGCATGTGGAAAAACCTATTTAGTCATCAACCTTCCTAGACATTGGGAATAGCTTGGTAAGGCTTTGAAAAAACAGAAGGCCAAATAGAGCGTACTTTGGAGGTGGGATGGGAAGCATCCAGGACAACTCCTTTCTTGCACAGTTGGTGTAAATGTCTGGGATTTTGTTGTCTGGGAGCTCGGGAGCAGTTGGGTGTGATCTGACACCCAGGTCCTGCAGGCAATGGGGAAGGGATCACCCTCAAGGATTCCCTGAAAATACTTTGCAAATTGTTTTTTACCTCTCATCTGAAAGTGGAGAAGCCATAGAGGCACTGGCTGCACACACAGCTGAGAGGGCAGATGATGTCTCTGTGTACCCACAGCTCCTCTAGGGTGTCCTGACTGTCCTCTGGGGGAGGGCACAGCGGGTGACCCCGGGGCACAGCCAAGCTCTGTGACCCTGCAGAATGGGAAACCAGCTGGGCAGGAGTCCTGCCCATTCCCACCCTCCCAGGAGCAACCAGCACAACTGAATTCTGTCTGCCCTTTCCCTCAGCAGCTGCACTGGCTTTTGCAGACCCAGGGCAAGGCTTTAGGTACAGAGGTGACAAACCAGAGCTAAGTCCAGCTTGCAGGCACAGCCACCACCCACAAAGCCTTCAGGGTAGAGATCCTTGGCCCTGGACCTCAAGCCACCAGAAGTCTGTGAAGATCTGGGGTGCCACAGTTATGCCCACAGTGGGGTTAGAAAGGCTGTGTGACAGTGGAAAGCTGCATTTTGCTGTGAAAAACTTGTGTTAGCTGTAACTCCTCGGGTGGCAGAGCAGGACTGAAGCTTTCTACTGCCTGTTGCAGCCAGCAGATCACATCTCCAGGATGTCTTTGGTCCTGATCTGCAGCTAGAGATGATATTGGGTCACCCTGGGAGGAGGCTGAGCAGGGATCACAGAGCTTTACTGCTCTGTTGTGACAATGCCAGTGACAGTGCCAGAGCAGTGTGACAGTGGCTCCCCAGACGTGCTGTCTGGCTGTGCTGCTCCTGGGAGGTGGAGACATTTTGTTCTGCTTTTTTTCCATTGTGCAGGGACACGTAACCTGGCTCGGCCTCCTCTGACAATAACACTTTGTTTCCCTTAACCAACATCACTTTTTAAATGATGCAAATAATTTTAGTGCATCCAAACAGGAAGTGGTTGAGTGTCTGGGTGTCTGAATCAACATCCTGGAGGCTGAGCTTTTGCCACCAGCACAGCTACTAAATATAGGAGTCACCTATGGATGGAAGTGCAGGTCTTGGAAATGGTAGAGCTGGTGAGACCCTGTGCCAGACTGTGACCACTGCCAGACACCACTGTTGCTTGGCCAGTCCAGCCCTGCTTGTGTGGCCACAAAGTGCATCCCCTCAGCTCCTCTGTGCTGATCCAATCCTGTTTCCTCTCGGGTCGTGGTATTGGGATGGAAAGAGTAGAGCACCATTTGGTGCTGGACAAGCACTCAGAGGCTTCCCAAAGGAATCCCTTTGCAGCACTGCAGGCTCAGGGGGCTGGCAGGGCAGCCAGGCACAGAAGGGAATTCAGGACTAACCGTCTTTCCTGGCATACGTGGGACAACTGAATCACCAGCGGACCTGGAGGAAAGCCACAAGAAGGAGCCAGGTCATCTACCACTCAGTGGGAGTCAGAGGTTACCACCTCAAACTATGTTTTCTTCTTCTGTACAAAGAATGCAGAGTTTTTTCCAGACTGTTGCTGCAAGTTTTCCAAGAAATCTGACAATCCCAGGCAAGTTCTAATTTGTCCATGTTTCTTCTGAAGTGTGGGCACTGTGCCTGGCAGCACAGTCCATGAATGCTGCCTACAAAACCAAAATGCTTCCCTAACCCACTTGATTGCTGTAGATAAAAATATCCATGGCTCCTAAACTGACCCCAGCATATCTGCTATATATCCTCTTCACTCTCCCATGAGGCAGCTGAGGAAGGAGACAAATGCTGTCTGAGGTGATGAATGCCCAGAAGGATTCCCCTGACTTAAACCCTTTTTTGCCTTAGATTTTTCTTCCATTTTAGGTGTCATCTTCAAAAGGACATCACTGTCCCCAAGAGGGCCCAGTCCTGCCCTCAGCCAGTGGAGAAGGTGGGAGAAGTAGAACAGCCACCCTGGTCACTCAGTGTGAGAGGAAGACTTCTTGCTACTCTTCAGCAGCATCATTGATTCCTTTTCCTGCAGTTGGGAAATTTGGATCAGCTTCTCCTAAAAATGAGCAGATTTTGTAATTCTTTGAGCTTTCACACCATGCACTGGTCAGAGCTGGGAATCATCATTTTTTCATGGGAATTTAGATGAGCAGTGGTGGTAAAATTGAACCCTTTGAGTGCTACCAAGGAGGCATCAGCCATCACACAGCAATGCTCTGATGTGGTCTGTAAAGACTGAGTTGGAAGGGTTGTTTTAAGGTCTAGGAAGAATAAATTTATGAGCAAGTGTCCAGAAACTCCTTTCAGTTAGTCTTTTTTTTTAAAAGAAGTGAACTAAAGAGCATTATATCTCATTTTAACAATAATAAAATGCATGGAGATGCAGCAGGAACCTTGCACTGTGCTGGCATTGTGTTCTCACCTTTCACAAACATGTTCTAGACAGAGATGATAATCTCACAGGAACACTTCTGCTTCCTGCATGAATTTGACATTGTAAGGGAGACGTGGATAGAGGTTTTTTTGTCCTATGCTGAAAGCATCAACTATTTTTTTGTCATTTCATTAAAGAAAGTGGAAGTATTTAATGATGGGCTGGTGTGTAGGAGCAGTGATATTTCTGTGCTGTTCATCATGAATGTTTTGGGCACACTGTGCTTCTCTCTTTGTCCCAGTGCCCTATTTCAAATCAGATCCTCACAAATCTATTCTGGTTATTTCTAACAGCAAAAATGTTGCATTCAAGTGCAGCTGATGATTTCCTGGGGATCTGAATCCTGCCTTTTATCCACAAATTTCAGAAGCTTAACCAGAATCCCCTGGGGGTTGGCAGCTCAGAGGAAAATGACAAGTTGGGAAAGGAAAAAAAGCCATAAACTCCAAAATTTTCAGACTAAAATTAGAAGAAAATCTTGATTCAGATAAAAAAAAAAATCATTTCATCTCATGAGGGAACAATTCCCAGTGTTTTCCACCAACTCAAGTATCATTATTAACAGAGAGTGGCTTTTCTCGCAGTGAGTGGCATTCGTGGAAATTCCAGTGACAGTCACAGGAAAATGGACAAGACTTCTTGGTCTGAATGAGATGTTTGGGGTTGAACTCCTACAGCTGCCAAGCTGTGCAGGGCCTTTGTCGTGCTGTGGGTGTTCAGAGCAGGGGGTGGAAGATTGTCTCAGTCTGCTCTGCTCTGGGAAGAATAATGAAATATTTATTGGTCCATGGATCTGAGAACATCTTGCCATCCTGGGCGTTATGGTCCCTCCTGTAGGGACAGGGGTCTCGCTCCTGTGTGAGGGTCAGTCCGTGGTGGCTCTTCAGGAGGGAGGTGTGAGGGACCCAGAGAGATCTCCAGATCTGCTCATAGGAGGAGGCAGAACTCAGACCAAATGCCCCGGAGGAGCCTCAGCCCAGGGTCTCAGTTAGAAGTGCACTGACCTCCAAGGGCCAAAGACCAGACTTTGTTACAGAGGCCATAACAAAAGCAGAAATTTTGTTTCAGCTGGAACAAAATGTTTCTGGCTAATCCCAAACGCAACAGTTTGCTGGAGAGACAAAGGGAAAATAAAAATGACTTGATCTGAATTGGTTATGAAATGATTTTCTGGTTCAACGGTTTAGTTGATATTTCAGTTGTTCTTGCAGCAGAAATTGTTCCCTGGGTTTCTCAGAGTCAGAACCTAGTGGGAGTGTGGGATGGACCTTGTCCTGCCCAGGGACTGACCCTGAGGCACTGGCACAGGGCAGCTGGATGGTGGGCACGGGTCCTGCCCCAGCCCCTCAGCCAGAGCCATCCTGTGAGCAGGGCTCACCACAGCAGATGCTTGTGGCAGTGTCGGCTCCAGGGTGAGCTCAGGACAGGCCATTTCATTCCTGGAGGACTTGCGGAAGCTCCAGGTGGTGCTCAGCAGGACACAGAAAAGCCCACACCAAGGTCGTGGGAGCCGTGGTCACTGCCACACAGGGGACACCTGTAACCATATGCAGGGACAAGGGGCAACGTGTCCTTCATCACCTGCCCTGGGACACGAGCAAGGGGTGGGGAAGGTGGTGGTGGGTTTCTGAAAGGGGAATGGCCCAGCAGGAGTGAACAGTGGAGGGATCTCAGCTCTTAGTGCTGGGCACAGGAGCTCTGGGCTGAGCTGGAGGAGCTGTTCCTCTCTCATCTCTGGCTGCCAGTTGGCTCTGCCCTGCTGGGGTCACAGGCCAGGCCAGCAGGCAGATGGTCTCAGTTTAGGTAGGGCTGATCCTGGTAGGGAAGGGGGGAGGCTTTCTGAGGTCCTTCTCATCCCAGCTGTCTGTGAGAATTACTGGCAGCTCATCACTCTCAGTTGAGTTCATTTTGACTGTCCCCCTGTGCCCTGGTCACAGGGAGCCAAGGAACAGGGACCTGCCTGTGTTCCCGTGGGAGCTGGGAAGGTGCTCCAGCTGTGTGTCCTGCCGGGGCAGCCTCATCCTGGGGTAGTAGGGATTCCCTGAGGCTCCCAGACCAGCTCTGGTGCCACATCCAGGCTGCCTCTCACAGGGATGAGACAGGGACTGAGTTGGGCTCCTGCCGTGGCCCTGCTCAGGGCTCAGCTCTTCCCTGAGGCCTTTGGCACTGCAGGGATTTTGTGGAGCATTTTGAGACCCTTGTACGTGCGTGAGCTTGTGTCCTCCTGCTTGAGGCCAGGCTGTCTCCAGTTCTCTTCTGATTCCCCTCCAGACCCCAATCACCCATGGCATGGCCAAAACCTGGGTGCACTGGCTGGAGACCCTGATGCAGGGGAGGAACAGAGGGAATTAAAAGGCTGAAGTATCCCCTCCCCATGGGATTCAGAGAGGCCATGGATTTGTTTTCTTCCTGAGCTGGAATTGGAGCTGTCTGGAAAGTGGACTCTATCCCCATGAAAGTTCCAGAGGACTGGTACGCCTTTCTCCATTTCATCTGCTCTCACAGGTCTCTCTAAGAAAGAGCTTAGCAGGTAAATAATTGCAGGGGGCTTGTCAACTAGCATTTAAAAACTACAAAATGTCATGCTTTTCTGGCCAATTCCTCTTCCAAACTTAGACCAAATGAGGAGTCTTCCCAGCAGCTCTGATGGCAAGAGTGAAAGTTTGGAGTTTGTTTTTGGTTTTTTGTTGTTGTTTGTTAGTTTGTTTTTATTATTATGTTTGTTAGTTTGTTTTCAAAAAGCCGTTTTGTGTCAAAACAAAGTTTTAGATGAAAACTTTTCAGTCAGCTCAGGGGACAGCCAAGAACCAAGACCTGCGGGTTTCCCTTCTGCTCCTCTGAGTCATTGTGAGAGTGGAGGGTCTCTATTTTTAGCCTCTGCACACACTGACTGATACCAGCTAAAGAGCTCGGCTGCTCTTCCACAACCAGTTACCGTTGAAAACCTCGGGGCTGGCTCAGTGCTGTGTCTGGGCTTGGCTGCACACAGTGACACCTTTGTGGAGAGCAGCAGCAGGAGGGGTGGGGATGTGACCCCCCCCGTCCAGCCCAGAGTGTGGCAGCAGGGCTGTGCCAGCTGTGCCAGGAACTCATCCCTCCCCACACTGCCCTCTGTGCTGGAGCACAAGGGCAAGTGGGTGAGGAGGGCCAGTTCTGCACGGGCACTGGTTGCCATCTTTGGCTTGCATCACTTTTCCCTGAAAATGTGGGAGTTTGATTTTATCGTGTTTTTTTATGGTAACTGTTTGTAGCAGAAAGTTTCAAGTTTTATTTAGTAAGTCCAACCGCCCAAACCTGACAACTTGAGAACTACTTGGATTTGAGCTTGGCACAGCGATGCCTTCTGGGAGAAAAATGCCTCGTGGCCCTCTCCTGCCTGAACTGTTTTCACTGGTGGGACTGCACCTAGGATCAGAAATTTTGCTTGCTTTGTTTTTAGAGAATCAGCATTGAAACATAGAAGAAAGACTTTTTTTTGTCTTTATTTCAGGACCTGATTGGAAGGAGACCATGTTTTTTAAGTAGCTCCATTGGGTGCAGAAGAGCACAGGAGCAGGTTATGGAGTGCCCTGCCTGGGGCAACCATGGCCTTACAGACCAAGGAGTGGCCTTTTTTGAGCATATGAGTTAATTCTGGGTAGAAAATCATGGCTTTCTTGGTAAAGCTGTTGGGCATGCCCACAGATGTCAAAAAAGCAAGAGAGAGGCTTCCACAACCCCCCAGGCTGGCTCATATGGGGAAGCATGATGAGTGCAGGTGCACTGGGTGATGTGTGGGTTAGCACAGAGGGGAAGGCAGCAGGTACATGGTCAGGCGAAATGGTTAAAGACAAGATGTTGTAAAAATAGCTCACTGCTGAAGAGATGTGAGATGAAGGTAACCTGCCCAAGACACCAACCTTTTGTTGTAGGATGAGCTTAGTTACAGACTGCCTGAGAGATCCACATCTCAATTATTACATGAAAGACATTCATGTGGAAGTGTGCTCATTAACCATGGCTGAAACCACCACAAGACCAAGTCCAGCTTTGGAAGGATATGTGTGAGGTGGAAAAAACCAAACCAGTGCAAGCCCTTCAAGCCGCTTTCTGACCCAAGAGATGCTGTTCCTGTAGTCTTGACAAAGAGCCCTGAAGCAGAAAGAGAAAGTGGGGACTGGAGGGCTCAGTTCCTCTCTAACATACATGTTGACTTTCTTCCCTGAGCCATTTTAAGAAGTGTAGAAACAACAGGTTTTGTTCATCTTACATGACTCTGGCGTCACTTCATGAAAGGATTTTAATCCTGATGTGCCTCAGCACCACTGGGATATAGAGTGTAAAATCACAGCACGGATCAATGGGTCTCACTGCACTGCTGGTACAGCTTGCTCAGTGTCTTGCTGAGGCAAGTTTTGCAAGTCTTAAAGGACTGACACTCTGTGGTCCCTCTGGGCCCCAGTTCCAGTGCTTGACCACTGGAACAAGCTCGTGCTGGCTCGTCCACACCCTGTGAGGAGCTGCCTGGTGAGTCAGCTCTTTACAGGTGGTCTGTGAACTGCATTGGTCCAGCCAGACTCCAACGGTTTTTAAAACCTTCCTCCATTTTATTTAGCCAGAGGGTTCAGGCAGCCAGAGGTGCCCAGCAGGACTGGTCCAGCCAAGCTCTGTATTGGGTTGAAGATGGCCTGTGTTGTCTGAGGGTCACAACTCCTTTCCCAGCTTCCTGGGGCTGATCTGGTCACCCCCATTCCCCTGCTCAGAATAACTGTGGTGGGAAACACCACCAGGCAGTCTTACCCCTTTAAAGGTGTGTACCCCTTTAAAGGAGACCCTCCTTCTGTATCCTCCAGGACCTGAGCACACAGGGACAGCACAACAGTGTCCAGAGAGGGCTCCTCCCTCCCTGGCTGTTGGTTGGTGCCACTATTTACACCCATGTGCAGAGCCCAGGCTCTGCCTCAGTGGCTCCAGCACTTAGAACAGCTTTGTCTCACCTACAGCATGAGGACAGTTCAATAGTGAGGGCAGCACATTTGCTTTCCAAACAAATGCATCACAAGCATGTTCCTTCCATGGTTCAGCCTCTGGCCACAGAGGCTCCCGGGTGGATAACCCTGCACAGCCTTCAGAGCTGCTCTCCTTGCCAAGAGGACACAGCCAAGGCCCAGGCAGTGCTGGCTGAAATGTGCACCAACGTGAACCACTTCTCCCTGGACTACGTGTCCGTTTTCAGCTTTTTGGAGAAATCTGAATATGAAAAATATTTTCCCATGAGGGTAGAGACCTCTCTTCCTCTTGTTTCTCTGCTGTCTCCCATTCATTGCTCACTGAAAATCAGAAAAAACCCCATAAAATTTAAAAGGGAGTTGGAATAATGAAAAAAAATATTTGCAAAACATCTAGAAGATAACCTGATTTTTTTTTTCAAGTGCAGACACAGTATTGTCTGATTGTTTGGGACAGCCTTTGGTTTCCTTGGTTTATTAATGCTAGAAATTCCTGAACTACTGGCACATTTCCCTGTGAGGGAGGGGAGGCCCTGGCACAGGTTGCCCTGAGAAGCTGTGGCTGCCCCATCCCTGGGAATGTCCAAGGCCAGGTTGGACGGGGCTTGGAGCAACCTGGGCTGGTGGAAGGTGTCCCTGCCCCTGGCAGGGGGTGGAACGAGGTGGTCTTTAAGCTCCCTTCCAACCCAAAGCATTCTGGGTTTCTCTGATTTAAGGCTGTTATAACTCCATGGCTCCACGAGCAATGTAAACTCTCCTGCCTTTTGCAGATGCCAGTGGGCAGTCCCCATGTTACCTTCTTTGCTGTATGGAGTTATGGAACTCATCGGAGTGAAATAAGGCCCAGCTTTCAGAAACACAATGGTGTGGTCCCTACAGAAAAGATCTTGGCCAAAGCTGCAGCAACCAAGTGTAGGGACATCTACTCTAGAAGACTTCCCCTTCCCTGGCTGTGCTCTGGAGAACATGCTCCCCCAGAATGCAAGGAGAATTTCCTCTCTGGATGGCTATAGCTTGTGAAAGACTCAATGTAGGTCCTGCCAAAACCCATGGGACCTTCCTGTTGGCAGCAGAGAGGACCTGTGCTCACATGTGGCTGTTTTCTCCTACTCCCATGCCAGGTCTGTGGTGTCTCACACTGGGCCTGTTGGAAACTGCCTTTTCCTTGTGGGCAAAGGGCACTGGTTGCAAACCTGCTGCCTTCTGAAGGTGAGACATGAGTGGGCAATAACCTCCAGTTTGTCCCTGTGCACACAGGGGTGTCCTTTGTTCCCTCCATCCTTGCTAGCAGAGCACGTCTGCCATTCTCCAGCACTCAGTTACATCACTTGGATCATGCTCCATTTGGGAATGCATTAACAAAACCCTTTAGCAGTAATAAGCTTTAACTAACGAATGGCAACTGGTGAATGGAGCCTCCATCTGTTCTCACCCACAATGTGCAAAGTCTACCAGAGTCAATGGACTTCTCTCTGCTGAATTCAATGGGCCTCTTGCCAAAATCTGTGTGAATAAAATGATGCTTGTGCATACATTTATGAATGGTGAGGAGGGGGATATGCGCAAATCCAGTACCAACTAAGCACCCATGAACTGTTCCTAACACAGTTTTAGGTGAATCCCAGCAACTTCCTGTCTGAAAATGTCATGTTTTGGTGCAGGTAGAGGAGCTGTCCCATAGCCCTGTGACAGCACCTGTGCTGCACCAGAAAAGGATCATGTCTGGAAGCAACGACATTGCAAGGGACACAGATTACCCTGTGCAGAAGTGGATTTTGAAGACTTCATCACTGTACCTGTGACTAATCTAATTTGTCTTGGGATTTCTTTATGGCAGACAATTGCTGCTGTCACAGTATTTGTCTAGTTATAAAAATCCAGCTCTGTTGTGATTTCTACAAAGGAATAAGAAAAGGCTGGGAAAGAGTTCCACACAACCGTTTGCCATGTACGTTGCTCTGAAGTAATTTGGTTCTCATGAGCTGTTGAAGTGACCCACAGGGACTCAGCACATAATGAGCCAAATTAGGGATGACTTTAATGCCCTCTGGAAGGGCAGTCATTCTTCATTGTCCTTCCAGGTACCCACCTGGACATGCTGAGTTGCCAGTCAGTTGGAGAGAAGAAGCAAAGAGTTTATCTGAATTAGTTCAGATTTAACCACCCTCAAGTGATGTTCTGACAGTTTGGGTAAAACACAAGGCCCAGTGTATCTCCCACCTGAGCACAAGCAACACCCATGTTTTTTTGTGCTCCAGGAACTGGAGAAATCAAAATAGTAGGAGACAGAGAAGGAGGAAAGTCAAGTGTCCTGAAGTAAGTGGGCAGAAGTTGTGATGGCATCACAGGATCTCCTGCAGTGGAGCTGAGAGCTGGGCAGGGACAAGGGCCCTTGCACCACATTGCCTGAAAATATCTGACTCCTGGCCTCTTCACAGAAGCTGTCAGTGCAAAATAGCTTTTTTTCTTAATTTACTTGCAGTCCTGATCTCTTCTGCCTCCCTTTGCATATGTTCCTGAGGCTGAATGACAGAGATAAAATCCTCCTTTCCATCTGATGCTCAGGAGGTATTTATGATTGTCCCAGCTTCCTTTTCCAAGGTGTGTGGTGTGAATGGATATGCCCAAAAGGAGCCCAAGGGCTCCTGTGTCTGCAGGCTGTTGCCTCCCCCTGACCCCCCAGAGGTCACAGTGGCAGCACTTTGTCCTCCTCCAGTGGTCCTCCCCATTCCTGGTGCAGTTGGCTGTCCAATTACTCCTGGGAAGAAGGTGCATTTCACTCAGCAATAAAGGGGAAAAAAGTTTCCTTAAAGTTGTAAAATACGAATGAAAGCTACAGCAGTGGAGGTTGGGAACAAGGAGGTTTTTAACTCCACCTTATGATTTCAGGTTGACGATGTTTCCCAAAGTGAGCTCCAGTGAGGTACCTGCTGCCTCAGCACTTCTCCTTGAAGCTTTTTGGAGTGATGCAGATGTTGTCACTGTGGGATTTAATTTGTTATTTATTTCCTTGTATAGAATTGCTGAGTTGTGTGTTGTAGCTTTTCAAGGTTCTGGGCAGAAAGCGATCGAGTTGGTGCACTGGGAAAAGACTTGAGCCAAGAGCTCCCCGGGAGGGGGTGATGGCTGCAGACATGCCTGGCAGCACCTTGCATGAGCACCACTGGCTCTTTTCTTTTGCTCTGGCCCTTGGTGGTTGTTGTCTCATCAAATACAAACATCTTAATGACTTGAGCTCTTCAGTGGATTTCCTCTCTCTTATCCCAGTTAAGCTATTTGCTCTGCTCACTAGCTGCCAAGCATTCCAGGTCATCGGAAAATGCTTTGTAAACTTTTGCACATCATTAGATCTAAGCAGAATGGTTATAAAGCAATAGAGAGGAGTTAAAAGGCAACTTATCTCTTATGAAAAATGCAGGTACCCCGGTGATAAGCTCCTGTGTCCCATAGAGGATGTGTGAAGCAGTGAGCCAAGAACTCTAACATGGGGAGGGAGAAATCACAGGCTTTTTTTCCCAGATGAATTTAGTTTTTTTCCTGCTTGTGGGTGATATCATACACCTTACTAACACCCACACCCCTCCCTACAGTGTCATTCGAGTTGTCACTCTGCAAACTGTCACCTAAAGGTCAATTGCTCTGTGTTTCACCCTTTCAAGCAGAGCTTTGCTCTGACACTGCAGTCCCTGTGACAAGGCAGAGTGGCTCAGGTTCAGTCCCCTGGCAGATGGCATCTGTTATCTGCTGCCCTTTTTCCCTCTCAGTCAGGTTCCCATGTCTTTGTGTGCAGCACTAATGCGGCAGTGACAGTGCTGAGCGTGGCCTGGGAAGGACAAGCTGACAATCCCTGGGACTCTGTGCACACTCAGGGGTACGTTTTTTTTAGTTTAAATCAGATATCCACTCCTACTGAGAGACAAAGCTTTCTGTGGTACTTAACCAGGATTCTGTTGGTTCCGGTTCATTCATCACAGAGAGGAGCAGCACAGTTCCTCTGTTGGCTCCCTGTGTTGGGACATGCTGAATCTGTGCCCTCACCGCAGCAGCTCATTGTGTATTAAGCTTGGCCACAGGGCAAGTGATTTTTCTAGTGCTGACAACAATTCTGTACCTAGCTGACATGGTCAATGCTGTGCTAATCCCAACCAGACAAAACTAACTACTGAAAAGGGGGAAGAAGACAGCCACAGCTTTTATATTCAGCCACCTTTTGCAGCACCTCCAAGAATATGGTCTGGGGATTTTCTGGCTGTATTTGCATAGGGGTAGTCTTCTTCCTTGTGCCACAGGCTCAAATTGTTTGCTTTGGTTGGTTGTTTTTTCTTTCTATATAGAGCCGTGTGAGGTCACTAATGATGTGGGGGCACTGGAGATCCCTGTGCCTCCAGCAACCACACCACGAGGGTTCTGAAGGCAGCAGCTCCAGCATTCTTGGCCACTGCAACAGCCTTAATGTGGAGTGAGATCAGAGTGAGTGATGAGCTGCTGTTAATAGTCAAAAACCTCTTCTGCCCCATTACAGGCATTGAGTAAATGATGCCAGGAGACAGCCCAGGCCACCGAGGGTACAGCTGACCTGGGCCAACTGATGCTTTTCCAAATGACTTCTGGGCACAGTTCAAGGCTCCTTGCAGAGGGACACCAGGCCCGTTAGGTTGGATCTACCCTGTTGTTCAGGAGGCTCAGAGAGTTTAATAGCAAGGTTGTGGGAGAGTCTGGGCTGCTTGATCTCATGCCAGTGGTTTGGGAAATGTTTAATTTACACACACAGACCTGGAAAAGGTTGTGGATGTGGGTATCTTTGGCACTGACAGATTTCCAGGATAGCACTGTTGTCAATATAAAGCTAAAGAGAAGCCTCTTGAAAAGAACAAGCAGAGGTGAAAAACTCCACAAGCAAAGGCAAGAATGTGGCTCATTAATAAATTGGAGCAAGACAGACAGTTCAGCTGGCAGGACAGAGTTTTCTAAAGCTTGGTTTTTGAGGCATGTTTTCACAGGAAGGCTGGACAGCCAGGCCAGGTTCCTGCTCTCAGTGTGAGTCCTGCTTAGTTTGTTCTGTCCTGGTGGCTGAGCAGGAGGATGTGGTGGGCACAACCCTGGCAAAGGGCCTGTGCCTTCAGTTTTGGCAGTGTGGCTGAGTTCTGATAGCATCAATAAATGAAGCAGATGTCCAGAAGGCAGCAGTGTCCATCTGGCTGTGTTTGTTGATCCATAATTTGTACTCTTGGGCTATTTGCAAAATCCGCTCTTTAAATGCTCATTCTGGGGCCCTGCTCTGCAAGGCTCAGCAGCAATGCTGGCAGTCCAATGATCCCACTCACTTTCTTGGCAGATCCTGTGCATTCTCTTCCCATGGCTCACAGATTACTCCCCAGGTCTGATTCCCACCTATCTCTCAGCCCAGACAGTGGCTGCACATCTCTCCACCATCCAGAGCCTCCTGTGTCCCTATAGGGAGTGACTCCTGCATGAGCAGGAGCTTGGCTGGCCACAGCCTTGCACTCTGCTCCTCAGCCTGCCCCTGCCTGGGCCTGGAGCACACAGGGCAAACACTCTGCACCTCAGGAGTTGGCATGAGTCCCTTGGGTGAGGGAAGGGACCACCACAGAATCATACAATCATGGAATGGTTTGGATTGAAAGGGACCTCAAAGCTTATTTTGTTCCGCCCCCTGCCATGGGCAGGCACACCTGCCACTAGATCAGGTTGTTCCAAGCCCCTTCCAACCTGGCTTTGAACACTTCCAGGGATGGGGCAGCCACAGTTTCTCTGTGCAGTATCACTGGCCGGTACATCCTGCTGGATTTTTGGATTTGAGAGAACCTCCTGAAAGAAGCCCTGCTGACACTACTCTGGAGGTTTTCCATTTCCCGAAGGTACAACTTTGCCTGGCTGGAGCGCAGGATGTGCTTCCTAAGGCACTTCACTTAACCCCTATTTTTAAGCTTTTCCTGCCAATCAGGATGGGGTTAAGGCAGGCTCATTAGTTAATGAAATGGGGGCAGATCTCACTAGCTTATGGGTGTGGCTTTGCCATTCTTGCTGAGGTTTGGCTTGAGAGCAGCTCTTGTGCTCATTGCCCACTGTGTGCACCTGCCCTGCACTCCTGGTTTAATGCTCTGTTCCGATGGGAACACCCAGCCCCAGGGGCTGTTCAATAAACTGTGGGTGGCCAAGAAGTTGGGGCACAGAACCCAAGGAATTTTCCAGCTGGATCATGATCTCAGCTTGGACCTGGAGATGATTCCTAACCAGGCAGATTCCTGGAGAGTTGTCTCACTGCTGCAGGAGCTGCACTTTGGTCACCTCCTGCCAAACATAGTCAGAGGGGATAAGGACATCACTGCAGCCTGCTCTCTTTTACACCCATATGACCTTAATTCTTGGTTCCAGGGTCTTATCTGGGATGAGGGAAATACTAATAGTCACTGCTCAGCAGTGGGAATTTATGACCAAGTAATGATCTGGCAAAGAGGGCAAAGAGGGCAAAATACAAGAAGGGGTTAAACTGTCTGGAAGCTGAAAAGCCAGAGAGTAAATGACTCCTTGCAAGGTACTGGAGCAAGGGTATATAAGGAATCTGCTTGTGATTGATGCATCCTTGCAGACTGTGTGTAGAACCATGTATTGCAGCAGGACTCTGCCCAATAAAGTGTTAATTAAATTTCTCTTCTATATTTAAGAACAAATGTGTGTTTAACTTGCCTCAAGGGGTATCATAAAAATTCCCCATCAGGGACATTTGCCTCCTTAAAGAGTAGTCAGCCTGGATTCATGTTGGCACCAGTTCCAGTGCCCGAGAGCTTGGCTGGCACGTTAGTGAGGGCAAGCACTCACCAGCTGAGGAGCCATCCTGCTTCCACAGTGCAGCCAAGTGCCCCTCTCACATCTGCAGCCCTCACCAACCCTCCTCCCATGAGCCATGTCTGGGAACACCAGTTATCCTGGGGGGCTTGGATTTGAGGTTTTCATCTGCCCTCATCACAACACAGCCAGCCAAGAACCAGTCCTGCTCAGGGTATGGCATGGACACAGTCTGAGGATGTGGGAGAGCTTTCCTCTTGACATAAGGAACAATTTCTTTACTGAGAGGTTAGTCAGACACTGAACAGGTTTCCCGGAGAGCTGGTTGGTGCCCCAGGCCAGGGGTTAGGAGGCGTTTGGACAGTGCCCTTCATAGCACACTTTAGCTTTTGGCATTGAAGGGGTCGGGCTGTTGGATTGCCTGGTTGTTGTAGGTCCCTTCCAACTGAAATATTCCATCCTGCCCTATTCTGTGCTATTCCATTTTACCACACTTTTCTGCAGTTTAAGGACATCTGAAAACTGCAGAGACCTGGTGTTTGGACTCCACATAAAGAGGCTACACTGAAAGAGAAAAGAAGGAGCAAACATTAGGGGCAGAGGAATGTTTTCCAAGTTGCAAGGTAAAAAACCCTGATCCTTTTATTGCCCAGGCTGAAGCTTTGGTGCTGGAGCTTCACAGCTTGGCTTCACACTCCTTTTCCCCATATCCAGAGATGTGGGAGGTGCTGTCACTGTCTCCTCTGAGCAAGCTGTCTAGACCAGCTTCAGGGTCAATCCTGGGAATGAAGCACTTTTGGGGCACGACTCACCTGCCTGACAGGTAGGTCAGAACCAGATGAATCACTTCCACTTTTTTCCCTGCAGTGCTTATAAATGGAGCTGGGATGACTTAGTCACATGGGGTTCCCTGCCTTTCAGCCATTTCACACAGGAGGGGAACTGCATCCCACTGGAATTTTGGGCTCTGGCATCTTATTTCCACTTCATATCCCACTTCACTTGGGAAGAGCTGGTCATGTTGCCTGGGGCAGGCAGACCTCCTTTTCTCCTTTCATGGCAGAACAAGAGTACTTCCCAAAATAATAAAGGAGAATGATAGGATGGGGAGGGGGGAGGGGGCAGAGTGCTCATGGAAGGTGGAGTGGAGCCTTAGGGAAACCCTTTACATGCCTCCTACAAACTTGTGATTTTGCAATGGCAGGCAGAACTTCTGTAGCTACCGAGACAGATTTCAAGAGAAAAATCTGCACAAAGCTGAAGGCAATAAGTGTTCATGGGCAAAAAGAAGAGAAATGGTGAAAATAAACTATAGACAGGAATGTTTCGGTTCAACACAAGTGGAAAACTTTTGACCACCATGATGGGCAAATGCTGGGGAAATTGTCTGGGGAAATTGTCTGGTCACTCTGGCATGAGAGGATTTTAAATCCAGGTCAGACAGTGCCAGATGCACCACTGTGTGGGAAGGGGATTAGCTGGT
This sequence comes from Corapipo altera, assembly GCF_003945725.1. Lineage (NCBI taxonomy): Eukaryota > Metazoa > Chordata > Aves > Passeriformes > Pipridae > Corapipo > Corapipo altera. The sequence continues at coordinate 588,961 of NW_020884994.1, forward strand.
ATCTTGCTGTGTCCCCCAGACCTGTTTTATCATCCTTTCACCTTTTGAAGGCACACTGTGTAAGCAGCTTGTAATCATTTTGTAACTAATATGGCCTTGTCTTCTCCCTCCTCCATCACCCACAGCCAGTGAGCTCCTCTAAAGCAGCTTAATGAGAAGCTCCTCTGTGAGTTATTTGGGAAACATCTTCCAGAACAGAGATGTCACCAGTGCAGCTCAAACAGTAGGAACTGAGCTTGTCATTTGCCTGTGGCATTCATCAGGTTGGAGTTAGCAATTTAGGGAGCTTTGAAATCTTATCAGCTATTTGTAGAACAACAGGAATATCCACAATCCCAGTCGGTAGCAACAAGGAAAATTCTGGACACCCATTAAATTTTGTGTTCCCTTGCTCAACAGTGAAGGTCGAGCACTTGGGTTGGGGATCACGAAGAGGCTACTGGCAGGTGCTGAGCATCAGCATGGGCATATATCAGGTTATATATACAAACAGAGCTGGACCTGAAGTGTCTTGTGCTCCTTCAAAACAGACAAGGCAGTGGTGAAAACCAGACATGAGATATCACAGGTCTGTTAGGAAACAGTTTATTTATATGCAACGCCCCCCTGGCAGGGAACTCCCATGCACTGGATACAGCACGTGAATATTTCTCATTCCTGACTGCAGTGAACTAAGCCCTGTGCCATGGGGATGCCTTGGCCTGCAGCTCCTGGCTGTGCCATGGGGATGCCTCAACAAGCAGCTCCTGGCTGGATTGCTGAGATGCTCGGATAGATAAGGCTAAGAGAGTTCCTCTCACTGCCAGGTCTTAAATTTTTACATTTCCTGCCTTTTATGCATTCACATCAGCAAATTCCCCTGGGAAAAAATAAGGTCTAGAGGAGGGCAGGTGTGGCCAAACAGCCTGTGTCTGCTGACCTGAGGGGAGCAAGTCAGAGCATTAAAGACTCTGAGAGAGGAACCAGCTGCTTCCTTCCCACCTTGTGCTGCTCACAGGTAGCAGATAGATCTGGGGGGTTGATGGGAGCTCTACAGTCTAGATGATCTGAAGTTAATATTTGCAAGACATTAGATGTCCTGGGGAGGTGCAGGTAGGACTCATGTCAGGAGGGTGGATTTCCGGACACCTGGAACCCAAGAGGCTCACAGTGTTGGCTGCATGGGTGACAGAGCTGCCTGTGAGTCCTGGACCTCAGAGCCCTCCTGCCTTTCCTGCTCACTACAGGAACAGAGTACCTGACTTAGGACTTGGCCTAGTGACCCAACCACATCACTAACTTTGGCTCTGATGAGATGCATTCCTATAGCTGCTGCTGAAATCCCCAAAAGCAATGGGAATTCAGATTGTGCTACACCTGCCTCAGTCTCTGGATGTGATTCTTTGCCATCATGGTCATACCAGGCATGGCACTGGCCCAGAACAGAGCATTCCCTGATAGCAACAACACAATCTGAACATTGGTGGGAAAACGCCTGGAGACCCTCATGGTTTTCTGTGGGACATTTATGGAAGGAGCAAACAGGTTAAGCTCTGTTGAGCCACAGAGTTAGAGGAGCAAAGACATCCTGCTTCTCTGTAACACGTCATCAGTGTCCCAGTTCTGTAAACATCCTCTCAGCAGGGCCTAAATCAGTCTGTCACATGTCACTGCTCCATCTCCTGTTATAGCCCTGTGGAAAATTGGAGTGGTACAGGCTGCAGACAACAGCTCCAGTCACGCTGCCAAGGGCAAACCTGGACAAGGTTGTGGCTGACACCCATGGGAATGGGGAAGAAGCTCCACGGTACGAAGGAAGATGTATCTCCTTGAGTCTGTGCCCTCCCTTGTGCCTCTGTGAAGGCAGATCAATCCCAGCTACTTACTATATGTGGAAGTGTTTAAATTACTTTCATATAAAAAAGTCTGAAAAAAACCATCCTTCCTTCTAGGTTTCACTTCCAAATGGAGACACTGCATGCTCAGCCTAGGCTGGACTCTGGGTGATGAGCAGACTGCTGCAGTTTTGCAAAATCCAGTTTTCCAACACCCCCCAAATCAATGGGAGCCAGGCACACAGACAGAGAGATGTTGTTCTTGTCCCTGCAGGTACCACCATGGCAGAGCTGGGTGGCCAAGGCTGTGTGGGGCCATGGCTCTGACTTTCCAGTGGGAAGGGGATGCCTGAGGGCAGGGGGCTCTATAGTGAGCAGAGGACATGGTGCAGCAGGACAGTTTCCCACCACAAATCCATTGTGGAGGCTCATCTGAGCCTCTTTATTTTCAGGTTAGTTGATAGTAGACAAAAGCTTGAAAACACAGGTGGGAGCAGAATGGAGTAGGCAAACTAAGATCCAACATATGTTTTCTAATTCTTAAGTATCTTTATTTTAATCTGACTTCATACTTTTGAGGCTTGACAGTGACTGGCAACACTGAAACCAGCCACGCTGAACTCCTAGGAAAGCAGTCCTGGAGGTGCATTAAATCCAAGCAACAGCAACAAAATTATTATAGAAGCAGATTTGGCCCCTACCACTGTTCTGGAAGAAAACAACCATTTTGGGGGTTTGACAGTTACATACCAGTGCTACAACTTTTTTCTTGACTCTGTTGTTTAAAGAGCCCACAAATGCAGCAGCAATTACAGGATTGCTGTATCTGAGAAACCCTCACCTCAGTGCACCTGATTTTTCCACCAACCTGTGGAAATTTACTGTGCAATCCCCACAACACAGGGAAAATGCTCTTCCTTCCTAATCCCTCACAGCTCCTGTACCACAGGATTACTGTTGCTAACAATAGCATTTCAACAGTCAGGAAGAAATGTGGTTTTTCCGATGCCAGGCGTTGTGATGTCCTGCACTGCAAACACAGCTGCTGGTCATGAAACCACAGAATACCATGGGCTGGGAGGGACCCACGAGGATCACTGAAGTCAAACTCCTGGTCCTGCACAAGATACACCCAAAAATCACACCATATGCCTGGTGTGATTCTTGGAGTGGTGCTGTGCAGGACCTGATCCTGTGCAGGACCTGCTCCTGCTGCTGGCTCTTTGCTGGCTCCTTAGAGCAGAGTGTGATGGCCACTCTGGAGTGTGCTGTTCCACGTGATATTTGATGATAAACCATTTGATGACAAATATTTCTCTGAAAAACCAAACCAGAAATGTGAAGATGTTCCAAGGAAGCTCAGACTTGTGCTCCCTGCTCATGGGAAATGAAAGCTTGGTTTGTGAAAAGGAAAAAAACCCAAAAAAACAACCACAGAGCTTCCCCAAATATTTGATTTATGAGCAGCGCAAAATCTGGAGCATCTCAGATCATGTTTGAGAAGATGCAATTTGGGACCTTAGGCCATGGACAGTCTTGTGATTTGTGTGTTACCCTGGAAAGAAGCAGCTCAGGTACCTGTACGGGTGTCCTGCACCATTGCATTCCAGCCTTCTCCTGGCCCAGTGGGGATTTGATCCCACACTCCTGATGGAAATGGTTGTTTCTGCAGCCTGTCCCTGGGGCACACAGTGGGGATGAGGAGCAGGGGGCCAACCTTCTGCCTCCACTCAAACACAGGCACTGCTGGAACCCCTGCTCTCCGCGCCCACCCTGACAAGACTCTGTCAAAGCGGGCACTTGTTCTGCCAGAAGCTTTGATAAAATTGTTTCTTGGGAACATGGCTGGCCAAGCTGCACTTTGCCCTTGATTTCCCTGGATATTCAAACAATCCAGCTACTGACAGGACGTTTGGTGGAAGAGAGTCCATTGGTTCTGCAGAAAGCACCTTGGCACCCTCCCGGCGTGTTGGGTGGCTCATCTGAGCACTCAGGCCAGGAATGTGGCTCTAGTGCAGGACACTTGTGTTTGGTGCAATGGAAAACATGGATGCAAATGGTAAAAACAAGGAAGAAGGGGAGAAAGCTGCTCAGTGCACTCCTAAGAAAAGGGGAGCCTGCAGACCTATAGGAGAAACTCAGGTTGTGGATGCTCCTGACCAGGCTGAAAGAGAGATTAGGGCAGGTTAACCCCTCCCTGGCCTTCCAGGGAGAGGTGAGGGATGAACTAAGGGTCCTGCTCTGAACTTCCAAAGACCCCTGGTTTGCCTCTGGGGAGCTCAGCCATCGTGCATGGGCATGAGGGAAAGCTTTCCTTGGGAAGAGAGAGCTTCTCTCTGTGAAGAGTCTCCTCCCATGTGCTTTGCCTTAGGAAGAGCCATGTCTGGAAGGGCAGAGCTCTCTCTGGGACTGTTTCATGCAGTGGTGGGAGCTGGGCTTGCCAATCCCTTTGTGCAGTGCAGTCACTGGCAGGCCAAGAGCTCCTCAGGTGGGATGGGAAATAACCTTCAAATGACCTTGTTGGAGACCACAATGCCATTGCCAGCAGCAGTAGGAAGAACAGCAAAACTGCAGCTCCTGAAGCTTCCTATGTCCCACTGCCCAAAAACTGCTTATTAGCAAGCACTGAAAACCTTGGTGGGGATTTTAGGAAACAAGGCAGAAAAATGCCACTGGTGCTGAGGAGAGTTTCAAACAATAGCAAGGATTTTCAGGGACATGTACAGCCTTGCCAGTGACTTCAGGTGTCCTCACCTCATCCATTCCCCTGTGGTGTATCTGCCTCCCAAGCAGGCAGAGCCCAGGGACCCGTCTGCCTCTGCCCAGGCTGGCCTGAGTGAGAAGCAGTTTTCTGTCCCAGACCTGCTTTAGGGGACAGCTCATGCTCCTGCTCTCAGTTCTGTTTTAGCACGTGTCCCAGTGCAGCTTCATCTTGCTCTCCCATGGAATTTCAGAGCAAAAGCAGTGTTTTGTCCTGTGTGTTTATTCCCCCTCACACTGTCAGAGCCCTCTCACTGGTGCACATGGTCAGGTAGGGGTGCACCAAAGCCAACTCCTCTGCAGCAGCTGGACTGTAGCTGGGGGCAGGACACCAGCCATGTGTCCCTGAGGCAGGGATGGGCCATCAGCCACGAGCTGCAGGTAAAGGCTGTGCAAGGAAAGCTGCACAGTGGGCTGGGAATGCACAACACCTGTCAGCTCAGGACAGTGGGAGCTCCAGGACTGGGCAAACTGGTACAAACTTCAGCCTCTCCCATAAGGTGAGGATGTGCTTCCAGCTGGGGCTGCCTTTCCTGCAAATCCTGCCCCAGCAAGTCTGGGGATGACAGAGGGTTGGACCCCAGGGATCAGCACTGGAAGATCTCCATGGCCATCAAGAACATTGCCAGGTCTCACTGGGATTGCAGGTCCCTGACATGTGATTTTGGATCATGTCAACTTCTGAAAGAAACAATTCCTGAAAAAAGTTTAAGGGCACCTTGATATGACTGCATCCATCCTGGCCTGGGGGATAAGAAAGTTTAATGGTGTTCAGTGTCAGTGGCCTGAGGGCCAGGAACAGTGCCAGGCATGTTTATATTACCAGTACAGATGCAGCACTCGGGCTGTTGGTAAATCCCTGGGCATCTCCTCCAGGGCAGAGAAGCAACCTTCAGGTTACGAGTGGGGTGAGGGGGGGTCAGGGCTCCAGTGAGGCCTTTCTGTGTCCAGCTGGGCATTTCAAAGGCTGTTTTCTGCCCAGTTTCTCATCACCTGCCAGCAGGAGCACTGCAGCATGCCAGGGTTACACAACGCCCGAGGAGCTTTCCCATCCGCTCTCTGGACAAAGGACTCAGCCAGTTCTCAGAATACCTGAATACACAATTTCTTTCATAACCATCTCAAAAGTGTGTCCTGGGAGCAAGGAGTGAAGGTCTTGGGGGAGAGGGGAGGGAGCCAAGAGGGGCAGAGGGAAAGGCTGGAGCTGGAGCAGGGATCAGTTTTCATCTCTCTGGGCTTTTCTCCCTCCCTGTTCCTGTCATCAGATCCCACACACAACCTCCTGGTGCGACCTTGAGGGTGCAATGGGGGAGGAGAAAAACATGGCAAAATTTGTGCAAAGGAGAAAATACGGAATTTGCACAGTTTCAGCAAGTGACTGTCTCGGGGCAACCTGAGACCTCCTGGTCAGAGGAGTCAGGGCTGGAGGAGAAAACCTGGACGTCTGGGGGTCCATGAATACCCCCCTCCCCGTGCTGGATTATTTTGCAGATTCAGCAAAATCCCCTGCTTAAAGGCTCCCCTGGGGAGTCCCGGTGGGGTTCAGAGAACCAGTTCAGTGTTACCCCAGCCAGGACCCGGGCCAGGCCGCGCAGGATCGAGGCACTGCGGGCAGTGATGGGCAGCGGGTAATGCCCAAGGGAGGGGAAGGGACCCGCCTTTGTTCTTGCTCCCCTGGGGTTTCTGTGCCAAATTTACCCTCTTCTTTAGGGAATTGCACAGGGTCAGTCACAGCTGATGGCCACAACCTGGGCCTGATCCTTTAATTGATTTTTATGGAGTAAATGGGGGTCAATGAGGGAGGGCTTTGATGAAATCAAGTGTGGTGCCTGAGCAGGAACAAGGCTGATGCTGAGGGTGGAGTGCTGGTGGTCCCACTGCCCCTAAGCCGAGCAGTCCTGAGTCCCATCCTTCTATCAGCCCTCATCCAGCCCGTTTACGGCCCATCAGCAGCTGGTGGGGGGCTGTAACACACTCCCTGCTCCATCTCCTGCCTGCTTTGCCACAGATGCAGCAGCAGAACAAAGGAAGAGGCTTGACCTTAACGAAGGAGCTGTGAGCAAATTACAGGCACATTAAGGATCATACCCGAGCCAGGAGAACGAGTTCCACTGCAGCAGCGGGAAGGGTGTGGATCAGAGGCTAGAAAACCCCCAGACACAGGAAAACGAAGAAATGAGGCACCAAAATTTACTTTGAAACTCTCTGTGTGACTCAGAGACACAGGCAGACTGAGCCTGGGAGAGGAGCAGCGGGTCACAAACTGAGGAGCATGGTCTGTCCAGGGCAAAGGAGAGATCTGCAGGTGAGCTGATCCCCAGAGAGCCTGGCCTTGAGCATCATCCCACAGAGCCATCAGGGACACTCAGCAGCAGAGACACCCCGGGCCACCGGGCTGGACCCTCCCAGCCAGGGCCGAGTCCAGGCCTTTCTTGAGTTGTTCAACAGTTCTTGGCTTGAAACTGCAGGATCAGAGTAAGGCTTAACCATGTCCTGATGGTGAGGTGTGAGCCTTCACCCTCTCCTGACAGTGGGCTGCTGCCTCCACAGAGCATTTCTGGTTCCTCGATGGCTGGGCTGGCAGAAGGCACCCCTCAGTGGGTTTTCTCCATTTTGCCATTCAAAACTTCTTTTTTCTTGGTCATTGAAATTTTCCTATGAGGCATTTCAGCTCCAAGAAATCATTATTTTTAGAAGAAAAATTTTGCATGAAATTTCCCAGGAAGGCCAATATCATGGCAAAACTCCTGGCAGGGCAGTCAACCTCTGCAACCAAACAGCTGTGCTCAGGTTCTCTCATTTCCTCCAGAACTGGATCCAAAGGCCACTGAGATTACCAAGCATTTGACCTTCAGCTTCCCCAGGAGCTGCAGCTACTTGGGGGTTGAGGAGGTCCCGGATCATTTTGGTCAAGCAATCAAAGTTTATAGAGGCTTCTCAGTAGGATGGGTGGAAGAAACACAGAGACCAGGAAGCAACTGCCAAAACTACCAGTGATTAAAATGCAATAAAATGTTTGCCTTCTGCTGCTGAGCAAGAAGTGTGGCATGTGTTTCGCTGAGGCAGCAGAAGTGGTTGTGTTCACTGAATGAGCAGCTAATGAAAAGCATTTCAAGCAGGAAGCAATGCTGATGAAGATTACGAGCCTGCTTATAAATGGCCTGGGCTGGATACTCCTGTTTTACACCTGATTTTGCATTGATCAGAGATGATTTACTCTGCTCTGCACCAGTGCGGAATGAGTGGGAACACTCCATTTTTCCAGAAGCTGCCTGAGAACACCCCCCTACCAGGGCTACCTGTGAACAGAACAAATGCCCCTGGATGGGGCAGCTCAAGCAGATCACAGCCCTGAGTAAAATCAGTGTGGCAGCAGCCATTTGTGCTGCAGCCAGGCCCACGGGAGCTTTGGATCCTGCCAGTTCCTCCTTGGCTGCAAAAGGAGCTGGGGCCGAAGGGATGGCTGCAGCCATGTCCTTCTTGTTGGGGTGCCTCCACATCCTCCTCCCCTACTGTTGCTGCCATTAGCCAGGGCCCTGGGCAGCACAGGACCTGCTGTGCTCGGGCTTTGTGATCACAGGAGCAGTGGCAAGTCCTGCCCTGGAGAGCACAGCAAAGGAGCCCAGAGAGATGCAGGCTGAGGACTGGGGGCAGGCACCGGCAGGGAAACCTGGGATAGCAACACAATTCTGGGAGACAGGGAGGCATGGGATGTTCACCCTGCTTGTCAGGGGGGGTTTAGGTTGGATCTCAGGAAAAGATTCTTCCCCCAGAGGGTGGTTGGGCACTGACCAGGTTTCCCAGGGCAGTGGGCACAGCCCCAAGGCTGCCAGAGCTCCAGGGGCATTTGGACACTCTCAGGGACAGGGTGGGATTGCCGGGGTGTCCTGTGCAGGACCAGGAACAATATGTTCCTTATGGATCCCTTCCAGTTCAGGGTATTCTATGATTCTGTGATTCTATGATCCTTGATATCAGTTTTCTTCTCCAGAGCTGAACTGAGTATGTGACAACACTCTATGGGTGCACAGTCACCATTTCTCAAATTGTGTGATACAGAAAGCTCTGATAAAGCTTGGAAAACCCACAAGGCTGTGTTTGGATTGGGGAACAAAGCAGGGAAGCATATCGAAAATGCTTGTATTTGGTACCATCATGTGGTGCTCTGAAAATGAGAGGAGAGGAAACCAAGGTGTCCCAGACTACCAGGTAGAAATGAAGAAGGCTGTTGGTTGCTGTAGTGGAAGGGAGTGGGAAGAGAGCTCAGGAATCATAAGACATGAAGCAAGAGATCCTACCTTGAAAAAAAGGCAGGGAGAAGCTGTGTCTGAGGCTGTGGCACATCATCAGCCTTGGGGTGCCCATGTGTCCCTCACCACAGACCGGGTGTGTGCAGCTCCCTGGCTCCTGTGGGATCAGGCTGGGGGCTGGTCCAGTGTCCAAGGGTTTTTTTGCAGATTTGTTTTGAGGTAGAGCAAGACCGAGTTCCCAGTGCAGGGAGCATCGTGGCCTGACTGGGCAGGCCCCACACTGCTTCCTGGGCAGCTTTAGCAGAAGGTGGCATCTAGGAGACTGGAGCTGACATTATGTCAGGGACCTTCCAAGCCTACGTTTTCTTTCATCACTTGTCTCTGATTACACAGTCAGCTCATCACCTGAATGCATTTGTGTCCCATTTTAAACATCAGTGATAGGATGGGGGTTCCCAGGAGCAGTTTATGGCATGCACGAGGCTGGGAGTGCTGGGAGGTGGCAATATTTCCATCAGCCAGCAAGGCAGCAGGAAAGACCAAAGGTCCTGAGGAAAGGTGTTAGTGGAGGGTGTGGACCAGGACCATTCTGGGGCAGAGCAGGTGATAGAGACACAACTCATGGCAATAAATACACCCATTTTCTCCAAGGGATCCCTTGGGAGCGAGCAGCAAGCTTGTCCTTTGAGTGCCATCATGTGCAGGGGTTTCCCTGTCAGGGTGCAGAGGTGAGGCTGCCTCTGACTGAGGGATGTAGAGGGACATGGTGTGAGGGGGGTGCTGGTGCCCAGTAAGGCTGCTCTGTCCACTCTTTGGTCTGCAGGGTCATGCCCAATGTGAATTTAACTGCCCTGGAGGGTGAACACTGTCAATCAGCTTCTGTGTCTCCCTTCTCTAGGAAGATTTTTCAGTGGTAGAATTTACCTTGGTACCTGATAATTGCCCTTAAAAGTCGTCTCTGCTCACACCTCTATTTGCAGTAGTGTGGCCTGGCTTTTGTTTTTTCTTGGTGCTAGTAAAACCTGCTGTCTCTCTCTTGGCAAAGGAGCATGGTTTGCTCTTCAGATATGGAACCATAAACGTCTTCACTCTGAAATCAGCCCCTGCCTTGCTGGGTGCATCCAAAACAGCCTCCATGTGCATCAGTGACACCTGGCATCTTTATTGGCACCTCATTAGGAATTCCCTGTAGGGCCAGGTAAACAAAGGATACACCAACTCACCGAGTTGCAGCTGTTCTGTGTCTTCATGGCTCTGCATGGCTGTGCTGTTCCCAAAATCATCTGCAGAGCTTGGGTTGGGGTAGCCGAGTGGCAGAGGAGAGCACTGTGCATGCCTGCCCCATCCTCCCCGGAGGGCAGGGCTGTGATCCCCACAATACTCTCCAGGCTCTTCCACACCATGGATACAAAGTCTCTTCTAGGCAGCACATTACAAAATCATATGTGTACAAACTTGTTTGGAGAGACATTCCCTGCCACATCTCTTCCCACTCCCTCCAGGGCAGGAGATGTAACTCATCCTTGGCGGCTGGTTCACGTTGCAAACCCCAGTGTTCTGTTCAGCTTTGCTGTAAGTGGGCAAGGTGCCTTCTCAGGCAAAGACCTGGCAGGGATCTGTCCTTGTGAGAGCTCAGCCAAAGCCCCAGAAGGATTCTGGTAGAACAAGTGCAGGCACGTCTGCTCAGCCTGGCTCCAAGAGATACCAACATCAAGAGCAGGGTAGCAAAGCACATCTAATGGATGGAAAATCACATTTCTAGGGTTACTCACATTCAAATCTTGCAAGACTTGGAGACACCAACCAAAACAACAGTTCCTGCACAGTTTTGATTTCTTCAGCAGTCAGTGCAGCATTACGCTGACGGTTTTGGCTGGTTCCAGGCTGCCAATCAAACCCCATGTGTGCTTTCCCATTCATGTTTACATGCTGAGAAGGTCACCATTTAGAATATGGATCTCCCACAAGCCCCCTCCTGCACTACCAGGGGTGCCCAGGCCTGGGGAGCTGCAGCACTGCCCGTGTCAGATTCCACATCCTGGCTGGGATCTGCTGTCTCTTTGCACCCAGCCCCCCATTAGGGCTCACTGCCTGGTGGGAATAGTTGGAATCCCCAGCCTGGTGCACCTGCATGTTCCAACACTGATGTGCTGGGCGGTTTTGTCAAACGGGTTCAACCAACCTGTGCTGCCCAGCACACGCTGGGGAAGCTCCACTGGGGAAGCCCTGAGCGTATCTGTGAGAACAGCAGGCTGAGGTGGCTGTGTACACCCCTTCACAGGCAAGGGGGCAACACAGGGGCTCCTGGGGACAGCACCTCACTGATGGCAATTGCCAGTTTATCCCAGATAATTTTTGATGCAATCCTGGTGAGACAGGTGGGCACAAAAAATCCATTGGAAAGACTTCCAGTGCTGCACAGCTCACCTGAGAACCTTCTGGTTAACAGCTGAAACGTGACCTTGCCTCTTCCCTCCCAGATTCCATGTTCCCCAGACAACTGCAGTCCCTTGCAGCCTTCATCTGACCAGCAAAGAGGCCAAGCCCCTGTAGCTCCTGCTCTTAGGAAAGGGTTTCTTTTCCCTTTGCTACGACTGCAGAACGTTCCCGTGAGAGTTCATGTTTCACTGAGCAGATCTGCTCTTCTGTGGTGTCTTCTGTGATGTCTTACACAGTTCTTTCTCTTCACTGGAGATATCTCTGCTGGCACATTGGGATCACATTAGCTGTGTCATACTGGTGGGTACAGGCTTTATGAAAGACCTCATATCCCAGGCATTTCCAGCTTGGGTGATGTTTTTGCCACCACTTGACTTTGTCTTAGTGCAACTGAGCATCACTGGCTTTCCCTGTGCGAGGGACAGATGCAGGTGAGGAAGGGGAGGGAGATGATGCCTTGACAACTGTGTTGTACTGTGTTGTACAGCACTCTGACGTGTCTGCCTCCACAAGCCAAAGCAGGGCAAGTTGTTGGAGTCTCTGTCTGGCCTGAGTCTGTTGTGCTCAGGACAGCTGGTTTCCCCATTTTGCTGGGAAGGGTGAGGTTCAGGCCAAGATGAAGTCGTTCAAATTCTCCCCTAGGAGAAAGCTTTCAATCAGCAGATTTCATAAGCCATTAATTATTTGAGTTCAGAAGGGTGTCTGGAAGTCTCTGGTCCAACCTCCTGCTCCAAGCAGGGCTCACTTCAAATTGTTTAGGACCCTCAGTTGCTCAAGGCGTTGTCCAGCTGAGTTTTGGAAACCTCCAGGAAAGGAGACTCCAAAATTTTTCTGAGGAACCTCATCGCAGAAGGCAGAGAAGAGTATTTGAGATGCCTTTTGTAAGGACAGGCCTCAAAAGATCCCTGTGAGGGGAAGAACTAAGACAGTTTCCTTAAATCTCAGCATTGCTGGGCAGACTGACAGCCACATAATTTATAAATTGCTGGTAATTTCTAAATGTCATGCTTGATGTTTAATGTCTGACCTGGACCATGTGAAGTGGGGATTTGTGCACGGAGAACTGCAGGCTACCAACTGGAGAAGGTGCATGCACAGGGCATGTTGTCAAAGTATGAGGTCTGTGGAGTTTAAAATGGTTCAGAATGTAAGGAGACACTTCCCTGAACAAGAGAGAATCCAGCAGAGTCCTTCCTAAGACCCACAAGAAGCAGAACAACTCTAAGTACTCTCTGTGCCCATTTGCAAACTCTCGACCGTGTATTCGTCCTTGTACCATGGAACACACGGGCTGAGGACCCCCTCACGCTGCTCCTGAGCATCCAGTCTGGATCTTCACCTTCGTCCTTCTCTGCTCCCACATTGATGGAACCAAGAAATTTCCTTGCCACCCAAGCTGGAGAAGAACAGGGTATGAAGCAGGGAACTGGGAGGAGACAGCATCTTCTGACTACTATGAAGAAGTCAACATAGCTCTTGTGGAGGCTCCTCAGCATCTGGCAGGGCTTCATCAGGTCACCATCCACGAGGTCAACTTGCAGCATGTCAGGGCAGGAGAGAAGGATGGCTGGGGCTCCTTGCAGAAAGAGGGCTGAGCTGGCGCTGGCCCTGTCGGCATTTGAGGCTGCTCTTTGTCTGCCTGGAGCTGATGGTGTGGGCTCTCAGAAGACAGGTTAGGAAGTGAGATAGGTTAGGGAAGGTGGAGACACGCCCCAGGCAGCTGGTTGTGTGGGTAGCCACGGGCTGCACTGCCTTGGGCACATTTCCATCTCTCAGGCCATTAGTAACACTGGTACCTTCAGGCTTTCATCAAACCATTTGTGTTGACTTGGGAAAAGCTTGGTGCTCTACTTGCTTTGGGCTGATCCCTCCCAGTCCCACGACCTGCTCTTCAGTGTATTGGCAACTGGGGAAGGACAAGCAGCAAAGTGGTCCACTCCCCTCTGCTGCTGGTGGGAGATTGGTGAAGGGCACTGCCAGTGCTAGCCCTGGGCAGGGAGCTGGGCAGCCTGAGACCAGCCTGGGTCAGCCCTGTGGGCCAGTGGCTGCTGGAACAGAAATGGGCAAATGTGGGTAGAGGTTTGGTGGATCTACTTGACGAAGGAAGGGCAGATTCTTCAGCACATTTGCCTTCAATGACCACTCAACCTTTGCTGCCAGAAGGAAACATCAAGCACTGACAAAACCAATGGCCTTTTGCTCCATCAGATCAGTCCCCAAAACAACAGGATGGTTGATAAGAGCTGGTTGTCCTGTCCTGGGAAGCTGACAGTGCCTGGGTCTCTCAGTACTGGAAACAGCCCTGCACACCCCGGGGGCACGTTCACAGGAGGCTGGGACCTCCCTGTCTGTGTCCCCTGGCAGGAGGGTGCTGTTGGCCACCTGCGTGGCATGGCACAGCCCAGGAGCCCCTGGTGCTGTTGGCCACCTTCATGGCATGGCACAGGCCCAGGAGCCCCTGGTGCTGTTGGCCACCCGCATGGAATGACACAGCCCAGGAGCCCCTGCTGCTGTGCCTGTGGCAGGCGGGACTGTGGGACAAGGCCAGCAGGACCTCCAGCCACATTTTTTACTCCCTCTCTTCATCTCCCACTGTGAGGGTCAGGCTGGGCTCTCCAGAGCCCCCATTACAGCAGCCAGAAGGGCAGGAGGATCTGGGGGTGATGCAGGATGGAGGCCTGTCCTGCTGAGTGAGGGGGATGAAGCAAGGACCATGCCCTGAGCAACCTGCCCCAGGAAGCAGCTGGGCTGTGTGTGCCAAGGCACTTGTGCTTTTAATGGGGAAAAAATCAGCGGAGCCAATTGCCCATCACAGAGCCAGCAGTGCTAATGGGAAATAAATCTGGTAGCAAATGTCAGGGGGGGCTGTTTGAGAGATGTTTCTGTTGGGCCTGGTGATTGCCAGACCTGTCTGTATTTTCCAATCTGACCTGGTTTCTATAAGTGTGGACCAGATGTGGTCACTGGCAGGAAATTCTGGAAAACAAGGGACTAAAATATTTTTGATTTAAACTAAAAATACAATCCCAAAATTGTCATTATCTTTCTGTCTCAAAAGCTGGAGCTGCAAAACTTTCAGTTCCTATCAAGAGTTGAAATAAAAGAAGCATTCAGTTGAATTTTCAGGTGCAGACCCTTGTGTGATGGTGTGTGAGGATGGCCAGGAAGGCTACCAGCACATGCTGGTAGACCAGAAAGGTCTGTCCTGCCCTAGAAAGGGCAGGGCACACCCCAGTGACCTGACTGCTCACTTAAGAAGTCCTTGCCTTGGGTCTGGTTTAAAACTGAGAACAGATCCAGCTGAAATTTGTTACAGTTTCACTTGGGTTGTTTGTGATGAACCTTCCTTATGAGTAGGGGGCCATCTCCAGAGCTGTACAAGCGCTGGCTTGGCAAACTTGTGACATTTTCAGCTGTAGCCAAGAAGGTCTCTGCTCTGGGGCTGTGCCATGGAAACACAACCCTGTGCCCCCTGCTTTTTGCCTGAGATCAAACAGCATCCATTGCTGCCCCAGTACTTGTTATTGCCAAACCTTAACCATGTTCTGAGTGGGCAGCTGGGCCCAGAGCTTGCTGACAAAGCTGTTGGTTACACTCACTTTTTCAGGGTGTCCTTGTAACCACCCATCTGAAGAGGCTCATTTCATGCCTGCAGTATTCTCTCATATTCAGTCATCCTTCTCTCTTTATCTTCACTGCTAATTTCAAAACTCCTGGCACCATTTTCTCTGTCCCTGGAGAAACCAACTAGGTTTTTAACCCACTACTCTGAGCAGATCCCAGCTGCTTCTCCTTTTGAGACATGCATGTGACACTGAACTCTCTGGTTGCATCTTGATTTCAAGCTCCTTTCCCAGTTGTCCACCAAGATGTACCTAAGCCTTGCCAACAAAAAGCAGAGATCAGTTTTGATATCAGTCCAGTAACCGTTTAATCTGCTGCATCTTGTGAATTTTGCTAAAAACCCCTGGAATTCAGGACAGAGCAACAATCCCAGAGTCTCAGTTTTGGGGAACCCAACCTAATTGACTGTGGTTTTCTTGC
The DNA here is from genome assembly GCF_003945725.1 of Corapipo altera. Lineage (NCBI taxonomy): Eukaryota > Metazoa > Chordata > Aves > Passeriformes > Pipridae > Corapipo > Corapipo altera. The sequence continues at coordinate 604,268 of NW_020884994.1, forward strand.
AGAACTGCTTCTCTCGGACAGAATTTATTACAAGCACAATTTTTACAGTCTACATGACTCAGCTGTTGTCCTGGCCATTGGTTTCATCAGGCCTGAAGGTCATGTTGTCTGCTTGTGAAGCCTCTGCTCTTTCCCAGGATGGTGATTTTATCCCTCTAATTTCCCATATTCCTCTGACAGCTGTGTACCAGTTATTTCCATGGCACCAGGAAATTTTTGCTGTGCATCTGTACAGTTCTCATGGTTTCAGATTGAGGTTACACAATTTATGGCAGGATCAGAGGTTTGTTTTCCTGACTTGCTCCTGGAGAAATTATGGATCTTTATTCTTTGTGCTGGTGCCACTTTTTGAGAGAATTAACACATTCACCTTTGTTTGATGTCCTGGGAAACCAGGCTCAGATGATGTCAGGTCTCAGAAGACAGAGGAATATTCTGAATTCTTGAAGTCAGTGACTCAGAGTCATGGCAGTGGTGGTTGGGAGGGACCTCTGGAGATCTCTAGTCCGGCCTCTTGCTCGCCTTGGGCCAATGCTAGTCCATGTTTCCTAAATGTCACTCTTGATAACTACTGCTCTGCTCTTGCTTGCTGCTGTTAACCTGTTTACTGTCACTCTCACATCATTTCACATGGGCCAGCAGGGCCACTGACACAGAGAGACACTGGATGGGTGCTCAGAGCTGGGGAATGCTGGAATCTCAGGACCCTTCCCACGCCTGTGGCCAGCTGGGCAGGGAGGAGAGGGAATGGATGGAGAGAAGAGTGGGGCAGGATGGACTCAATGCCTTGCTAGGTCTGGGGTCCCAGCTCTTGGCTGTCTGACCACTAGCAATGAAATGTGGCTTGCTGTCACCTGCAGTGAAGTCTGAGGTGTTCAACTCTTGCCCTGTTCTCGGTTATAACCAATTTTCAGCTCCTCTTGTGGAGAGCAGGCCTAGGAATGATACCTGTAAACAACCCATTTGAGACCAAAGCTGGTCCTCGTGTCACTGACACTGTAGAGCAAACACTTACAAAGCTTACAAAGCTGTTGTGGTGCTGCTGTGCTGCCATCCCTGCACACTTCCTTCAGCCAGCACAGCTGCTCCCCTCCAGGGGCTGAGGCAGGTGATCTCCATCACCCCATGATGATCATTATCTAGGGAGGCAATTGTCTCCTCCAGTATAATTAGGAACTGCTCAAATCCAGGAGAAACAAAATGACAAAATTCCCCTGTTCCCCAAACCTTTCAGAAGCAGGAAGACATTCTGGCCCCAAGAATAATGCAAGCCAGTGAGGTTGATGGTCCAGGTCGAAATGATGCCCCCAAACTGCCTGTGTGCCACCCTGTGCAATGGGTCCAGCTGCAAGAGCTGCCAGCCCCTGCCACCAGTGCCAGCTGCAGCTTCACCGAGCAGGAGTTTTCAGAAGCCAAATCTCCTTGGAGCATAAAGGTGCATCAGACTCCACCTCTGAACTTCTCTTGGGATTCACATCCCCTAGGAACCTCTTTTATTAATCCCATGAAATGGCAGCCTGCCCTGGAGGCATTCAGGGTCTCCACAAACCCACGATAAGCCTTACCCATTCCACTGAGCTGTGCTGGCCGTGCACAGGTGATGATCAGCCAGGCTGGGATCTACGGGTGCCTGTGAAGCCGTTGAGGGCTGACATGCCACTGGGGGCTCAGCTGGTGAGGTGGTGACAAAGTGAGTTGAAGGATTTTCCACCCTCTGGCTGCTCATTTCTGCTGTAACCTGATGTCCTCTCTGCTGTGCAGGGCTCCCTCTGACCACACCGCTGGCACCAACCAGGTGTATACAAATCCTTCCTCCTGATTATTCCCTGGATGTGACCATGTGAGCCATCCTAATTGCCACAGAGCTCCCCAGCCAGCTGTATTGACATAACTGAAGGGGTGGGGGCAGGAATTTCTCAAACTGGCTTTGCCACTACAAAAATGTTGGTGGCACCACACCCTCCAGCTGCCTGGGAAAAGAGTACTTGTGAAGGTGGCAGCTCAATGAGCCGCCTGGCAGGAGGGTGAGCCCGGTGTGAGCAATCAGCACATCACAAAGGCTTTGTGTATTCCAGCCCCTACAAGCTCCAACAGCCGTTCATTTGCATTGCCACAAACAAGAGATCCCGAGCTGTAAATACCATAAATTTCCTAAATTGATTAGTTAGAAGGAAGGAAAGGGAGGGGGTGAGGGAGGTTGAACTACTTTGAGGATACCTTCACGCTCAGGGCTATCTGATGGCCCTGCCTTGTGTCTGAAGCTACAAGGGCCAGGTCTGTACTAGGGGCCAGCATTAGGTGGGATGTGCTTATCTCACTGAAGGGTTGTCCCTGATAAATAAACATTATTCCTGATGTATTTATTCAGAGATCTTCTACCGAAGAGCTCTGGAGTGAGGCTCAGTTGCATAAACCCACATTGCCATATGCAAAATACACCCAAGTTTTGCCAAATGCATTTGTTTTCCCGCAGGAAAATGCAGATCAACGTGTCCTACCTGGATTGCAGGGTATGTGCTGAGGATGTTGGGTGCCTCCTCATCTACTTCAATGACTTTCTCCTAAGGAAATCTATGCATCCTATGATCCTTCCCAGCCCTGGCATTCCCAAGTTGCAGAGCATGGCATGTTTTCTCTCCAGAGACTGGAACTGTGAGCTGAAGCTCTGTCCATCAGATTGTCCATCCAAAAGCAGGTGCTTCTAGATGTCTATTTGTTCTTCCTTCCAGTTAATTTACAAGGCACTGAACTAGGCAGTGTCCCATCCACCCACCCATTAAACAAAAGGACCGGGGTAAGCAGTGGAAGTTTGATGCTGCAGTGGGACATAGACTTCTGACATTCAATAAGGCACAAGCTGTCTTTTCACTGATGGTGTTTGAGACTTGGACATGCTGCTAAAACTCCCCACTAGCTTACACCTGATTTGTTTTGACTGTGATATTTAAGGATTTCAAAAGCTTCACTATCACCTTTTGTTCCCAGCCATTACCTTGCTCTGGCAGCCCCAGGCATACTCAGCATCTGAGGCCCCAAGCCTTGGAAAGCTGGAGGTGCCCAGAAGTTTTTCTGTAGTCCCACTGCCTTTCACGAAATCTTCCTGTGGTCCCATCCAACTCAACAATCCTCTGATCCATGTTCACATGTCCGTAAGGAGTTTAAGCACTGGCCATGTTTATCTCTGTGTGCTGGGAAAGGCAAGAGATGCCTTCACAGTTTTGCAGCCAAGGACACAGCACATTAATGAAGAAAACATGCCTGGATCACACCCAACCTTCCTGCATCTTTAGAGTTCCTCTTACAGGATGGGCACTTTGCTTTCAGGTGGTGCTGGGCTGGGGGAAAGCTGAGGTGACAGGCTCAGACTGGCACCTGCTCTTAGAGGTCAAGATCAGGTGAGATGAGTGCTGGCTCTGAGATTTCAGAGTGACCAGACTTGGTGTTTGAGTTTGTTCTTGGCACAGCCTCATGTGGCACAGTTTGCCTGTTTTGGCAGGACTGCCCTGTGCACACCCTGAGCTGCAGCAGCCGTGACCATGCCCTGCCCTGGAGTGGGACAGCACTGCTGGGAGGAAAAGGGCTGGCACAGGACAACCCAATCAGCCTGCTGCAAACCACTCAGGAGGGTCTGCACCAAACTTCAACCCATGGCCTGCAGAACCAGCATTACCCACTCAGGACCAACATAAGCCTGTGATCTGCCATGAAAGATGCTCCAGGCCTGCATGGGTTGAGGGGAGTGCTCTGATGTACTTGTGAAGGGTATTACAGATGTCACTGGCACATTTGTCCAGAGAAGCTGTGGCTGTCCCATCCCTGGAAGTGTCCAAGGCCAGGCTGGACAGGGCTTAGGGCAACCTGTTCTAGTGGAAAGTGTTCCTGCCCATGGCAGAGGGTGGAACAAGGTGTTCTTTAAATGCCCCTTCCAACCCAAACCATTTTATGTGATTCTACTACGTCCTTGAACAATTATCAGCTGTCATTAACCTGCAGCAGAATAAAAGAGAGTTCCCAAGCAGCTCTGCTGATGCTGCCTTTATGCCAGAGGGAAAGGAATACCTGTTGCTGAAGGACTGGTCCCACTGGTATGAGAGTGCTGCCGGATTTGTCCTGCCCTCCATGCTCAAAATGGGCTGAATACACAAGAGGGGTCCTGCAGACCCGGGAGTACCAGTAATCAATATAATAAATACATTAGCAAAGTACAACAGTAGAAAGTGGGAATCTGGCATTCTGAGGCCAAAAGTGAGGCAGGTCTTTAATAAGAGGCAATTAGATCCTGGAAGACATTCACAAAGACTGCGATGGACTCTGTCAACAGAGCTGTTAAAGCAAGAGCATGTGTTCGGTTGGGATAATTAGAAGGGAAATGCCAGGCTGTCTGGCTCCTGCAGCAGGGCTGGGTGCAGAAGGGGTGTGTGGGCTGGTAGCCAGAGCTCAGCACCACAGCCCTGGCTGTGCCCTCTGGGGCTGCCCTGCAGCAGCACAGCTGGTGCACCCTGTTCTGAGGGGTACTGTGCCCCAGCACTGCCCCCCAACACTGCCACCCTGCCCCGGGCTGGCCCCTGGTGCCCTTTGGGTGCTTCTCACCTTTGCAGACCCCTTTTCTTGTCTTCTGCTCCTGGCTCTCTCTCCTGTGCCCCTCCATGAGCTCTGTGGGATTTTGCTTCCTGATGCTGCTGTTTTCTGGCTCCATCTTCTCCAAAGCTCAAGCCCAAATACAGCACCAACGTGCACGGTCAGAGCACTGTGTGAGGGCAGAAAAATCACAGAGTCACAGAATGGTTTGGGTTGGAAGGGATCTTAAAAATCAACCTGCAAGGGATCTTACAGCTCCAACCCCTCCACCATGGGCAGGAATGCCAACCACTAGATCAGCAGGATCTGGAAATCAGCAGGATCAGAGTCAGCCAGGTTGTGATGGCTCTGCCAGGGTCTGCAGGTGATTTACTGATGGCCTGGAGGTGCTGACACCCCTTCTCCCCACCGGGGCACCCCGGGCATGCCTTGGAGCAGAGCCTGTCTGAGGAGTGTGCTGTCATGGGCAGGGCTGGGGGAGCTTGGCACCATGGACCTGTTTGCCAGCTCTGCTCAGCTACAGGAATGGCAGTAAATGCATTTAATTCATATTTTGTTGGCACCTACGAAGCTGGCCAAGGACCTCTGTGCAGCAGCTACAGCAAAGTGCTGTTTTCCTTCCTGTTGATCCTCCTGTACTTAATTGCTCACACTTTTGGAATAGGGACAATTCAGAAGCGAGAAACAGGGTCTTCAGGAAGTGACGCATCATCATAATCCCTTTGTAGAGAAGCAACACAGGGCCGTTTCCCTGCTTCTTGGAAAGTGGAAGTTCACATTGTGCAGACGGCTGAACTGAAACTATTTCTGCAAACTCTGTCAGGTCTTGTTGCTCTTGTCGTTCAGGTTTTTCCTTGAACGTAACTATTGTATCCCTGACGTCATTGTGCACATCTGAAAATGCTAATTTGACACTTCCCTGATGTAGCACCCAGGAGTGTCCAGCTGCAGGGTGGGGGAAGGGACTCAAGAAACAAGAGGTGAAAATTGCAGAGCCATTTGGGAACCAGCTGCAGCCCAGGTAGAGGAAAAGGAATGTGCTGCTGGCAAACATGCAAGGGCAGGAAGAACAAGGGCAGCGCTGGAGCCCATCCTGGGGTTCACAACTGTGTGTGTGTCTCCACATCTGATACAATAGCTAACGAAATAGTACAATATAAAATAAAAGATTGCAGCAGCTACTCTGTGTACTTCAGCAAAAATGGATTTAACCTGAGTTCTTCCCTTGTTATGTATTTCTCATGTGATCTTGAAAATAATTTTAGCCTGAAGCTTTAATAACGTCAGAAGGGAGTCCATGTAGTTACCAAATACCTCCTGGCTTTGCAAATATTTTTTTTTTTCCACAGGAACAGGTAATGAGTAGAGTTTAGAATCCCATTCTAAGATTAATTTTTAAGAACATTAACAGCTCTGTCCTCATGGTGGAGAAATACAGCAAAGATGTGAGGAGTAACAGAAATAAATATATCCACCCACCATCAAAACTCGATTTCTTCTCAGAGCCCCAAGGGTTTCTCTGTACCGCTGATCCTATCAGTGTTGTCACAAGTGTGGAGTCCTGAGCACTTCTGGGCCATTTCTTTGGGCATTTTGATTGTTATGGAAATAGGGCAGTGTTTCATCATCCTGGGCAGCAATAACACAGGTGGAGGGGAAGTGGATTTTATGCAAATACTTTGTTTCTTGCTTGTGGGAGCCAGGGCATATCTCTAAATTCCACCTGCCCAGAGATCCCGACGGTCCCACGGGGAGAATCGTGTTTGCTGACCCCAGTGAGACAAACTGCACAGCTTTAGACATCTCCCAACAAAAGAGAACTGAAACTTGCTTGGAAAGTGTGATTTCCAAAAAAATGAACATTTGGGATAGTTGAAATTTGGTTTCCCTCTGGAAAGGGCTAAAACTGAAACTTTTTACATTGCCTTTGAACAGGGAACGCTCCAGATGTTTCCAGCAGTGTGAGACTGACAGCTGTGAATCAGCAGCACTGCTGAGAACAAACAGCCCAAGCTGTTTGCCAGTCCCTGGAGGCCCCAGTGGCCCCAGTCAGAGGTGACCCAGCTTGGCTGCAGCTGGGCAGGGATGAGCTGCCCCACTGCTGCTCCCTGGACCTGCAGCTCTGGCAGCCCCATGTCCACCCCTGAACTAAACAGCTGTCCCCAAACTAAGGCATTGCCAACAAGAAATGTAGGGCTTTGTTTGAAATCAGTGTTTTCCAGCTCACTCTAAACTGGTTTCATTTGCTAAGAGGCCATAAAACACAACCTGGAGCCAAGCCCAACCATCCCCTCTGCCCACACGTGGCACCAGCAGCCCCCAGCAGCCAGTTGGTGCCACCATGGACACCACAACAAAACTGACCAAACATGCTCCAAAAGAATTACAATTTCATCAGGATTAATTTTTATTTTCATAGTTGGTGGTTTCTACCTGATTTAGGAAACTTCTCCAGTTTCTTGCCAGCCTAAACGATTTATTTTTCTGTGAAATATTTTGTGTAATCAGCTTATTTTAGACAGTTTATTTTCTCTGTGTTCTGTAATGTTTAAAGAGAAGAAGTAATTCTTTAGGGAAGATTCAACTACCTTTTTTTTATAGATAGTGCTTTCTGAAGACATGGAGAACAAATCCTTAGTTCTCAAGTGCTGCAATGAATCTGTGAAGATCTGCTGACTGTCTCAGTGGAGGACATGTCTGGAAGGCCTCCATGGACAGTAAGAGCAGGAGAGATGACTCCAATTGTTCATGTGAAGGCCTGAACATCAGCTCATGGATTCTCCCAGTTCTTTCCCTGAGCCAAATGCATCAGAAATGCTTTTTAAAGCCCTGCAATCCTTGTACACAGATATTACCTGCTGGGAAATGTACCCCACACCAACATCAAGTGCTCCCGAGCTAAGGTTGCTTATTTACCTCTTAACTGCAAATTATTTCCACTTTGAGTTTTTCCAGCATTGGCTCACAGGCCAATTTCAGTTTCTCTCACTTCCCAGCCCTCCATTCACCCTTCAGCTGCTCACAGATAGATTAAACACACCGACCACCTCACATTTTTCACCACGAAACAGATTTTCTAGACTTTCCTGCATTCTTTTGAAACCCTCATTAACTGATGTGACCAACCTCCACCAGAGGATGTGACAGCCCTTCCCTGAGCTTCCCCGGTGTTTATATCAGGACAGCACCTCCCAAATCCCCTCGTGCCTCCCTGCTGATCTTATGTGGAGGCTGCCACAGCATTTGTTTTCTCCCAGCCTTGTAAATATTTCATGGTATTCCTAGATTTATTAAAAATATCGTCATCCCATGAGACCATCCTCTTGCAGACCCTTGGCTGCAGGTTATTGGAGCTGTTTGACTTTGAAGTTTCTCAGCAACCAGTTAAACTTTGCTTTCCTGATTGCAGTTTAACACCCTTCTTCTCTTGGGGGTGGAGCAGACACTGCTGTGTTATCTCAGGTGGCTGGCAAAGCTTCTCCCACTGTCTTTCCAAATATTAACAAAACAGTTAGTGAATTCCTTGGAGCCGTGCTAATCCCAGTAGACTCCTAGAGACACCGTGATCCTTCCCATCCAGTAAAAGACCTGTGAGATCTTCAGACTGAATATTTGCTTCAGATCTACTTCAGCAATTCCAGGTCTTTGCCCTTATCCTCATGGCTGCTCAATTTCCATTTATTTGTGGTCTACTGAATGCATTCTCATAATGGATTTTGTTTTCAGTCCACACTATCTTTCCCACACCCATAAGGTGTTACCAGTATCCAGGCTGAAAGCCAGCAGTCAGCTGAGATTGTTCCTGATAAGGCAGGGATCCAATAACTTTTATTTCACGCTGGACTTTGTGACCAGTTATTCAGGGTTTTGAGCCCTTCTTAGCCACTAAAAGGAGTTAAAAATTGGATTTTTAAATAAACTGTGGTCATTCCAACTTTTGACTGTTCAAATTCAGCCAAATTTAATCCTGACTGAAGCCAAATTTACTCTTAATCAGCTAAAGTAAATATTTCAAACCTACCCAAAGTTTACCTTTGGTGGAGACCTCAATGCTCCTGGCTTTTGTGAGCTTGTCCAGCTCCAAGGCACTGCACAGTGACCCCAATAATCCCTGTGGTGGGATATCTTGTGAGGACACGTGGTGACCTGACACCACCAGCCCCTCTGAGCAGTGTACCCCAAACCTTCCCTGTTCAGCTGCTCTCTGACTGCCCCTGTCCCTCTGTCCAGGTCTCCTTTCAGGACTGACTTGTCCTGTTCCTCAGGACAGAAGGGAGAAGCAGAAGCACGTGGGGTCAGGAACATGGGTGGTGTGTCATCATGTGTCTCCTGTGCTCTCTCAGGGGACACAGAGGAGACCAGGACAGAGCAAGTCTTGTCACAGTCCAGCAAGTGTCTGCATTGAACCCACCCTGATGGGAGGCAGTTACTGTGCCAGGTCACAGCAGGAACATCCCTACAAGTCCCAGGCATCCTGCAGCTCACCCATCCCTCAGCTAAGAGAGGCTTAGCATAAAAGCACCTCAGGTGAGTGCCAGTCTCCTCCAGCAGCAGCAGGTCTCCTCCACAGGCTGCTGCCAAGCCCAGGTTGCACAGCAGACCTGCACACAGCCATGACCTGAGCTGCCTCTGCCAGGGACAGCAAGGGGCAGAGTAATTGCTTGGCCAATATTTTACACCCCAAGGAGAAAAGTGCTATCACTGGAGAAGGTACAGATGAGCACCCACCTCTCCAGCCTCCAGCTTCCTTCCTGGCACCTCAGCACAGATGTTATACTGTGCCAAAGTGAGTGACCTTGGGTTGTGGGACACCATGAGCCAGGGCTGGAGCCGAGCTTGATCCAACCCCCCATCTCTGGACGGGTCTCCTATGGCAATCTTTTCTATTTGGATCAGTCTCCTAACAGGTTGTATCAGCTTTCTGCACAGCCCCAGCCCAGCTCCCAGAGGTTCAGCTTCTCTTTCTCTGCCCTGATGAGGAGGCAGAGAGCTCTCCTCGGGCAGGGGGGACACATTCCCAGTGCAGCTCTGGGAACAGGCTGGTGTGACCACACAGGAGCCTGGGCCTGTGGAGCCAGGGGATCCCTTGCTGGGGAGCTGGCGCACAGGGAAAGGCACTGCAGGTCTTTGGCCTCTGTTATGTAGTTTATTTTTCAGAGGGAAACATTTACTTTAACAAATGCCTTTTTGAACAAGGAAGAGAAAGGAGGGAAATGCACCAATGATATCCAGTGTTCACTGTTGGTACACACCCGGACGGGCAAGGTGACACCTCCTCACAAACACAGATAAGCTGCACTCAGTGCCTGACACGTTCCCCACTGTTTGCCCTGGGATTAGTGACTGACCTTTCAGCTGAGCAGCACCGGGAGAAGGCTCGGCACTGATGCTGCCACTGGGAGAAATCCTCCTTCGTGGGGCAGTGCTGGTGTTTGGGCATCCTGTAGGGGCTGTAGCACTGAGAAAAGCCACAATTATTTCTCTGTGACAGCCTGCAAATATGGCTTTGCTTCCATAAGACACAACACACACACTTAAGACACCTTTGCCTTCCCTTGCCTTCCATTGCTTTCCCTTGCCTTGCCTTGCCTTGCCTTGCCTTCCCCTCCCTTCCCTTCCCCAGAACTGTGACCTGGTGCCAGCAGGAGTTCTGGCTGCCCATGCCAGTCTCTTTTGGCCTTGCAGTCCGTGACTGGCTGAAGATGGAGAGGAAGCCACGCTCGCTCATCCTGCCAACATCTCCTCTGATGTCAGGAGCACAGGGAGATGTCCCAGCCGTGGCCCAGCCCTCCCCTGTCCCAGCAGTGACTCCCAGCAGTGCAGACATGGTCCTGCTGTCCTGACGAAGCGGCCACAGATCTGGGTGCTCTGGGTATGATGGGACATATGAAATCATTTGGATCACCTGAGTTTTCTGACTCAGACTGAGGGTGCAACAGCACTGGTCAGAGTTGATGATTTTGTGTTCCTCCCTGTGATTTCGTCACTTCAGGCATTCTGTGTCTATTTAAAGTTCTGGTTCCTGATTTTTTGGAGTGTTTTTTTGTTTAAAACCAGAGTCTAACTTTTTAATAAACTCTGAAGTAATGCCCTTCCAAAGTAGAGGTCCTTCCAAGTGAAGCAATATCCTCCCAGGGGTGACACTCCCAGCTTGGCTGTGTCACCATGGCCTTTCCTCTGGGCAGCCAAAGCCTTGCTGTACTTTCCCTCCTCACAGATGGTGGCAGGGACAGGCCTGGGAAAACACAGAGGGAATTTACAATCCATGTCATGATTTTACCACTGGATTTCTGACCCCAAACCTCTGAAGCTGCCATAACCTCCTGATCCTGAAGATCCCAGGACCTACCCCGGGCATGACTCCTGACAAGGGGCTTTGGGATCATGGCTGGCTTTGCATCTCCAGAGTGGGGGGCTCCTGCCTCTCTTTGTTTCCTCAGCAAAGACACTTGTCTTTCCCAGTGTTTGGGTTGGGCAGTGATGACAAGGTCCTTTGTCACATGAGGGGGTCGTGGTGAACAAGGGGGATTTCACAGGAACTGTCTGGAGAGGAGCAGGTCCCTGACCCTCTGTGCATCCCTCAGCTGGGGGCCACTGCTCTGCACCAAAGACTTCTTGTGAGGTGAAAATAATTGTAGCTGTATAAACTCATTGTCTTGGCTGAGGTATAAAACTTGGGAAAATAATTTTGCTTTGACTAGATATACCACAAAAAAAGCCAAAATAAAGCATAAGAAGAATTAAACTTAAAACCCCCCAACAAATCTTTGTATTTTCTTGAGTTTTCACATGATTTTTCAACCAATATATAGTGATAAATCTGCAGATATGTGCAGGCATGCGTTTGAGGTGTTTCAGCTTTTCCAGCAAGTGAAAGCCCTGCCCAGAGTTCACAAAGCCTTGGAGACTTTGAGATGGGATGGGAGAGACTGGAGGGCCCCATCAGAGGGTCAGGCAGGGACCCAGTATGAGTGGTGCCTCATTCAGCAAGAAGTCACAGAAGGGAGTGAAGGAGGGACCAGCCCAGAGTTTGTGCTGTTGCAGGAATTATCTGTGCTAAAAAAATGCAGTGTGCTATTTCAGGAGTTGGACTCAATGATCCTGATGGGTGCCTTCCAACTGAGCATATTCTGTGATTTTATGAAATATTTCTCAATTCGGAATCACTGTCAACTACTTGACACAAAACTGAGTCTCAGGGGTGAATGGAAATAAATGGTTTATTTGACCCCCAAAAAAATTAACTTTTTTTTTCTTTTCTGTTTAGCTTTAAAGGAAAAAAAAGTTATAATGTGTTCAAATGAGAAAGTATTTCATTTGGAAGAGCTAAGTCAGCATCCTCTTAATTGTCTTCTTTTGATTTCACTCTTTCAAGACTTTTTCCAGGCCTTTCTTCCACAGTAAAAAAGAATGAGGCAAACTTTTATTATTTTTTTTCCTATCACAAAGGACCCTCAAGGCTCCTCAGTGCAGGAAATGTAGGCTTGGGAAAGGCTGGCATGTTCTGGGAAAGCTGAGCATCCCACCAGTGATGATGCCATCATTGTCTCCTCTGGTAGTTGTTCAATTTCTGTGGACCTGAAGCTGTGAAGAATTTAGGAGAGCAAACTAATCCTAAATTCTGATATACAGGACACAAAAGAAGTGCTGCTTGAACCTCCTGTGAAACCCATGAATTGATTTGCTGGTGGTGAGGCCGTGGCAGAGCCAGTTTCCCCTTGAGGCCACTGCTGCTGCGGCTCCTCCTGCCTCGTTTCACTGCTCTGCCGAGTGTGCAAACATAAAGCATCTGTTTCTTCTGGTATTGTTTTTATCTGGACCATTAATGCCTCTTTGATCAGGAACTTTCAAATCCCACTGCCAGATTATATAGCCATTAATTCAAAGCTCTCTTTCTAGTTCACTGCTTTTTTTTTCTCGGAGGAAACACCCTTATCCCAGCGAACTGAGCTGTAGATGGTGAGGGTGAGCTGCTGCCTCTGATCTCTTGTTCATTACAGAGTGAAGCCAAGGAGTTTCATCAGGCACATCTCTTGGGCAGGACATCTGCTCCCACCCTGCTGTGGTGGCTCTGTGCTCAGGGGCTGTGCCTTTGAACCCAGGTGGGTGCAAATTGTCCTTCAACTCCTGCATTGCTCCCACCCGGGGTTCGGGGTCTGTGTTTGGAGCACTTACTGTATCCTGAACCGGTTCAGAAGACACGAAGCAGGTTTCAGGGGGATAAGGCTTTTGTGTTGAACTCTTTGGCAGTAAATTTAATTTTGATACCAGCAAAATATGTAACATTTTGCACCAGTGGTGGTTTACATTAGATATTAGGAATTTGTTTTTCATGGAAAGGGTTGTCCAGCCCTAGAACAGGCTTCCAAGGGCAGGAGTGGAGTCCCCATCCCTGGAAGTGTTCAAAAAACCGTGTGGATGTGGCACTTAAGACATGGTTTAGTAGTGACCATGGTGGTGGTGCTGGTTGATGATTGGACTTGATTTTGAAAGTGTTTTCCAAACTTAACAATTCTGTGATTTCCCAACAGCTTCTCGTGTTTACTCATGGTTGTCCTCTGGAGCTGTCTGTACAAGTGGACCTTTAGCTGTTTTTAATTTCTATCTTACAACTGTCTTTTAGCAAATCCCACCAAGACCTTATGAACATGAGAGAATTAGGAGATCAGGAATGAGGAGCCTTCATGGTTTCTCTTTAATCAGCCTCAAGGAGCAGAAGCAGCAGGAGCTGGTCAGAAGTGGGTGATGGAAGAGCAGAGGGGAGTGGAAAGGACATCCAGTTTGCAGTGGCAACATCTGGATTTTCTGAAGGCCAAGTCCTGCAGTGGCAGCTTCAAACCCCGCCTCGTCCTTAGTGTATAGCTGCAAATGTTTGAGGGGGGGGCTCAAAGGCTTTGTGACCCATCCTGTGTCTCTGCTGGCTCTCTGCCTGGCACTGAGGCTGCAGAGGAGCAGCTCTGCTCTGCTCCCATGCCAAGGCTGGCTCGAGATGGCAGAACAAAAGCTGCTTTTGGGGAGCATGGGATGCCATCACCCTGTGATTAGGAAGAAGGGCTGTGAATGGTTCCCTAAGTCCCAGACATGTGAGGAGAGATGCTGAAACAACATGAAGAGTCCTACATGCCAGAAGCAAAGTTTCCCCTCTGTCCTCTGCTGACCTTGACACCTGAGTGTGTGCAAATCAACCCCCGTGGTCCCGGGGCCTGGATGGGCTCAGATCAGGGGCTCGGGCTGACAAAGGTGGGTAAGGCAGCTCCTGGGGAAGAACTGTCAGTTCAAGAGAGAAAAAAGCCCAGATGACACATCTGAGGGTGTTTCCTGCCTCCTTCAATGTTGGATGGTTTCTGTATTTGGTGGCTCTTTCTTGCCCAGGTAATTCCTGCTGTGTGTACCCCCCCATGGAACCCTGCTATGCCCCCAGTCCACAGAGCCCTGTCCTGAACAAACAGGCTCATGCACAGATTTTGAAGGCAAGAGAAGAAAAATGATTAACTTTGGGGGGAAAATGAAACAGAACTCAAAGATTCTGTAGAGATTTTTGAATTTGAATTTTGAGATGGCAAATTCCACACCTTTTTGGATCCACTGATTGCAATGACATGCATGTTTTGAGGTTGCAAAATACAGCCTTTTGAAGATAAAATTTGTTTTTCAGAAGTGAACAAATCCAGAAAACATGAAATTTGTCAAGTTGTGTTTGCAGTGTGAGAGGAGCCACTTGTGGAGGTAGAAAGTACACCCAGACTGGGAACCGAGGCACAGCAACTGCCTGTGTCCCACTCAGATGGGAACTTTAGCACATTAGGTGAATTGTCAATAAAGGAGAAAAAAACACCCTTGGAAATAGAATGAATCCCTCTAATGAATAAAAACCTTGTGCACGAGAAAGGAAAATGTTGTCTAATGAGCCTGAGGCCCATTAAAGGAAGAAACCTGCTTTTTACCTCTCTCTGTACTGTGAAATCTCTCTTAAACAAATACCTGCTATAGGCATAAAGCTGCTAAGTATTAAATTGGCTGCACATTCTACCCAGGCTATTATCAGTTATCTAAGGAAAACATTACCTTCTTTTCAAAGTTTTTTGCCGGAGTCCAAGGTAGACAAGAACTTTATTGTTGGTTCTGTATCACCAGTTTTACCCTGAGTGACTGAGGCGCTAATGTCCACCTTTCCTATCTGAAAAGCTGAGATTTCCCTAAAGGACCTCTGCTGTGATTACCTCTGATAGTGAGACCACCCATCCCAGGGGATGAAATCTTCCTGGAAAATATGTTCAGAGCTCAGAGTTGGATGTGTCTTGGGGCAGGTTTGCAGAGCTTCTGTAGTTTGTGCTCTGACACAGGATCATTGACTCTCAGGAGCCTCTCCCGTTCAATGTAAAAAAGTAAGTAATTGGTGTAAAAGGTGGAGGAATTTCCTGTTCCCGTGCTAGGAATGGCAGAGAAAAAGCTGAGGGGAGGGTGGGTATGCAGAAAAAGATCAAGTGTCCTTATGGGGTGTGTGTTGTCCAAGGGCAGTGGGTGGCAGATTGCTGTGGAGCTCCTCACAGAGACAACCCTGAGAGCCCAGTGCCCCTGGATCCCAGGATCCCACTGTGCCTGAGGAACTGACATGGGGGACACGTCCAGGTGACTCCCAGGTGGGAGCTTGGGGTCATCTGTGAACTTGCTGAGAATGCCCTTGACCCCACTGTCAGTGCCAACTGATGAAGTTGTTAAGCAATACTGGTCCCAGTATGGATCCTGAGGGACATTGCTGGTCACTGGTATCCATCTGGACATGGAGTCACTGACCATCACCCACTGAACCACAGAATCACTGAGGCTGGCAAAGACCTCTGAGACCATGGAATCCCCCCTGTGCCTGATGCCCACCTTGTCCCCCAGCCCAGAGCACTGAGTGCCACAACCAGTTGTTCTTTGAACCCCTCCAGGGATGGGGACTCCACCACCTTCTTGGTCAGTCCATTCCAATGTTTAACAACCCTTTCCATGAAAAAATTCCTCCTGATATCTAACCTGAACCTCCCTTGGTGCAGCTTGGTGCATCCTGTCACTTGTTACCAGGGAGAAGAGGCCAATCCCCACCTGGCTCCACCCTCCTGTCAGGGAGCTGTGGTTTCAGTTAAATGTGACCATCCAGCCAATTCCTTACCCACCCAACAGTCCGCCCACTGAATCCATCTCTCTCCAGTTTAGCAAGAAGGATGTCGTGGGGGACCATGTCAAAGCCCTTGCAGAAGTCCAGATAGGTGACATCCATAGCCCTTCCCTTGTCCATTGAATTTAGTCTTCAAAGCCACAGATTTCAGCAACAAGTACCAAAAAAATCTCTAAAATTTGCTGCAGGCACAGAGAGGAGGCTGACTGGTTGGAAGTTCCCAGAATTATCCTTGCTACCTGTTTAAAAATGGGTGCAATGCTTTGCTTTTTCCAGTCACCTGGGACTTCACCTGTCTGCCATGACTTTTCAAATACCATGGAGAGTGTCTTGGCAACTGAACCAGCCAACTCCCTTGGACTCAGGGATGCATCCTGTTGGGTTCCACAGACATGTGGATGTTCAGGTTCCTCAGGTGATCTCGGACACGCAGGTTGCTGGTCCTGAGCATGGCTGGAGTGCAGAGGATGCCTGGGGCTGGCTGTGCACCCTGCCCTTGGCCCTGCAAGATTTCCAAAGGCAGTACTAGGAATATCATAGTACAGTAGGACTCAAGCCCTCTGACTGACCAGTGCAGTGGAGTGAGAAGATCCAGCCCGGACAGGAGTAAGATATGAGACACAATTCTTACATCCATGTGTTCAGTGAAACTGTGAGTATGTTGCAGACCACACCAGGCTGGGGACATCCAGGGCTTTGAAGTCCTGAATGAGTCACTTGTCTGTGACGTGAAGCACCAGTCTGGTGGGCAGAGAGGGGCTGCCTGGGTGCTGTACCTCCAAAACGGCTATGAAATCAAAATTCACATGCATATGCAGGGATTATCATATTACAGCCAGAAAGGGGCAAGTTCATTTCTACAGTGACATCAATATGTTTGAAATGTTCAGAGAAAACCAGCAAAACCATCTGGGACTCAGAAGTGAAGATGAAAAGTGTTAATATTTTTAGCACGGCAGCTTCTGCTTCAGCAAGGTCACGACACCAGCCCATTATCATTTGAAAAGTGCACTCATGAAGGGGGAAGAAGAACTGGTTTGGAGCAAGGAGGTGCAGTGGGATGAAAGGCACAAAGCTGCGTTTCAAGACGAGAGCAGCCACTTCCAGGCACTCGACTGAGAACTGCAACACCCAATTTCCTTCCTTCCCGCCACTGCCCAGCTCCTTCACCTGCAGCTTCTGTTATTCAGATGGGTGGAAATTACTGCAATAAATATTGATGGGCCTGTGTGGGGGAATGGCCAGAGACTGAGGGGTCGCTGTGCAGGCACATGTGAACTGCATGGGAATGAGGGACGGGGAGCCCAACATGCTGTGGAGCCAGTGCTGGGTTGGGGTCCCCAGCCTGTGCAGGGAAGGTGAGGCGATGAGAGAAACCTCTGTGGATGTTCCCAGCCTCTGCTTGGAAATGGATGTACAGCTTTTGTTTTTCATGGTGAAACCAGAAAATCAGAGCAGATCTGAACTGCCCTGAGAGGGGTTTGGCTCCTCCAGGGCTCGTTTTCCCAGTTACTCTGACCCCCATGTGGGGGGCTGTGCTGGAGTGGGGGCTTTGAACATTCAGAGGAGACAGGGACCAGGATTCCACATCCCAGTGACCTCAGGGCACACTGCAGGGACTGAGCCCCTCACCTGGCTGCTGGGAAAAGGGGAGGGTCTCTGCCCATGACCCCAGTCAGCATCAGCAAAAAGCTGCTTGCAAATCCTATCCATCTCCAAAAAGCCTTTCAAATGAAATGTCCAGAAATAAAGACTCTTAAGCACTTAAAAGTGTGAAGATGTTAATTAATTCTGATGATTTGTATGTTTTAATTATTCTCTGACACTGTATTATTTTTCAGGTAGAAAAGGAACTTTTCAAAGTGTCACTGCCTCTGCTACTTAAGCAAAGAAATGGTGTTTAATTAAACTGAGACCAACAAAGCTCTATTGTGTGACACTTGCAAAGCAGCCTGTGAAATAGGAAATGTCAAAGATTAAATAAACCTCTTTTAGAGCCAGCTAAGGGGAGAGGTGCCACTGTTTATAAAATCAGAGCCAGGAAAAATATAATAATTAGAAAGAAACAGGTCATATGGAAAAACAATATCCAACTTGACAATCTTTCATGCAGATATGATTTGAAGTTCATTACTCATTGTATTCCTGCACAGAAGGCTTTTTGTTATTCTTTGTACTAAGTCATTTTTTAATTTAAATGGAGATGGAGATGTGTTCAAAGGAATTTTTTAAACAAATGAACACAGATGCATTTCATGTCATTTTTGATATAAAGGTTGAATGAAGCTGAAGGGAAGAAAAACTGTATTTAATTAATTTATATTTTTTTTCACAAATAGATCTGTTTCTGACCACTTTCTTTAATATTCATGTGTGGCTGGTGAGCAGGGAGTAAGTACATGAGGTTATTTCCTCATTTGAAGCCTAGTTTACTTACTTTTGAAAAAACATAACAGTTGAAATTAGGCTCTAAAATGTAAACATGTATTAATGTAGAAGGAGATGATGGGAGATTTTTCACTGGCTGGATTTCATCCCACAGACCCAAATGATATTGTAATCTGAGATGCTCATTCAGACATAAGACATATCATTAAAATGCACTTTAATTTCCTCCTTTGGTACTTACAGCTATTTTCCACCCCAAAAGGTTGCAGTGTAAAATACACAAACAGACAGTTCCCCCTCCCTCTGCTCCCCACATCCGGCTGTGTTGGGATGAGGCGACAGCATCTCCCTGGATCCAGCCCTGGGAGGTGTTTGGGATCCAGCCCTGGGAGGTGTCTGGTCCAGCCAGCGAGGGGGGGCCCTTTGTGCTGCCCTGACACCCCTCTTCTGACCTTGGGGGAAAACCCA
Organism: Corapipo altera; assembly: GCF_003945725.1. Lineage (NCBI taxonomy): Eukaryota > Metazoa > Chordata > Aves > Passeriformes > Pipridae > Corapipo > Corapipo altera. Next base: position 622,863 of record NW_020884994.1, read on the forward strand.
GTATGGGCCTGGTTGTCCTGCAGAGCGGGTCCATGGCCTGGCTTGCCCAGCACCCTCTCCAAAAACAGACCCGAAGCTACAGGAGTATCCATCCTGGACAAGGATCATGGATTCTTCCCTTACTGGGGAGCAACTGGAGACAAAAGCGCTTCTCTGCTTTTTTCTCCCCCACAGCCCTTGTGTTTCATCACCCCAAGACAACACCATCCTCTTCAGGTCACGAAGATGATTAGAGGGCTGGAGCACCACTGCTTTGAGGAAATGCTGAAAGAATTGGTTAAAAACTTGGTGTAATAACACCAAGATCATGGGTTCAACCCCCTGCATAGGCCATTCACTTAGGAGTTGTACTTGATGATCCTTGTGGATCACTTCCAACTCAGAATATTCTCTGATTCTGTGATTCTGTAATTGTTCATCCTGGATAGGAGAAGGCACCAAGGAGACCTTATTGTGACCTTTCAGTACCTGAAGGGGCTTGAAGAGAGCTGGAGAGGGACTTTGGACAAGGGTCTGGAGTGACAGGATAAGGGGGAATGGCTTCTCACTGCCAGAGTTAGATGGGATACTGGGGAGAAATTCTTGGCTGTGAGAGTGGTGAGGCCTTTGCAAAGGTTGCCCAGAGAAGCTGTGGCTGTCCCATCCCTGGGAGTGTCCAAGGCCAAGTTGGACAAGGTGTGGAGCAACCTGGGCTAGTGGAAGATGTCCCTGCTCATGGGGGGTGTATCTGGGTGATTTTTAAAGTCCCCTCCAACCTGAACCATTCTGAGATTCTCTGATTCTCTTGCTGACAGATTTTGGCCCCAGGGCAGGTCGGTGCTCAGTGGTCATGCCTTGGGCGGACTGTATTTGCCTTACAGTGGGTCTTTAGCACACCCAAGCAAGAGGATAGATGGCTGCACCTCTTCATTCAAGAACTTGCTTGGACTGAATTAGCTCACTGCAGTCTCTGACATGCCATTGAGTTCAGCTGTCCTGAAGCAAAGCCTTTGGGTAATGTAGAGTAAAATGACCCACATGTTGGGATTCCTGATTGCTGAACTCTGTCCTCCCTATTATCAGGTGTGCTGATACAGGAATGGGCAAAGCAGAGGTCTCTTTCCATTTGAAAGGTATTAGAATTGACAAGGATTTAATTAGGAGTTTAGATCTGGAAAAGACTCCTGGGTGCTCAAGTCCAGCCCTGAAACAGCACCATGCTCTGTAAGCCCTTTCCTAGGTTGACTGGGATAACCAGCTGGTGGTGGAGAAGTTGGGGATGATTGCACCCCTCTGTCCCTGAGAAGGGGTTGGTGAGATGGGAAGGACTTTGTGTCCAGTCTGGGGCACGAATTCCCCTCCATACTCTGTGACACCAAGGGAACTGTTCTGTGGGAAAAGGCCCATGGCATCACCCAGAGGGAAAATGTCTCCACCAAGCTTCTTGGTGCTGTCCCGTGTCACAGCAGCATTTCTCCCCAGCCTGTTGTTGCAGGCACTCTTGCTGTCCTTGTCTCTGTGCCTGTCCTTCCCTGGTGGAAGGATGAAGAGCCTCATCCAGCAGTGCCATATGTGGGGCTGTGGGGACCAGTGTTCCTGTAGATGCTCTCTGAGCTCGGGACACATATGGTGTGTTTTTACAGAAACTGTGTTCAAAATCACATCACCCAGTTGATGATGTTATTGAATGTGAGGCCAACAAATTGACAAATGTGGCATAAATGAACATGAAAATGGCAAATGAGACCCCTGTGGCGTGGCAGCAAATGTGAAGTCACTACAACAGTGCATGGCACTGATCTCCACTCAGCCTTGGGTGATGGTGGTCTCCTGGGATGTCTAAGCAATCAGTTGATTGATTATTTGACCTGTCCACACACCCCATGCAGAAAGTGTATTTTAGCCAATAACTCTCATTTTAGCCCATAGCTCTCATTTTTAAATTATTCTTACAGCATCTAATGGTAGAAAATGAGTTGTTGCTTCATCTCTGCAAAGAACCACATGCCAAACCCCCAGTCCTCACTTCTACTATGGAGATCATGGCAGAGACACTAAACAGAGCCAAGCAGAGCTTGCTGGGGTCAGACACCCAGCTGTGCACTAGTGACTGTCAGAGAGGGCCCTGGGTTTGGGCTGTGCCAGACAGCTCACTCCAAAGCTGTTCCTGGACAGAGCAGCTGGAGCATTCTTGGGACTGTTTTCATGGATTCATAGAACGGTCTGGGTTGAAAGGGACCTTAAAGATCATCTAGTTACAACTGTTTTGGATGGCTCCATCCTGCTACAGAGACTGGAAAATTTCATGAGACAGTGTGGGCTGATCATAGTGCCTGGTCCCAGTGCCTGGGCATAGTTCCAGAGCTGTTTGATTCACTGCTCAGATGTAGGCCTGAGGAGATGCTGGCATTTAAGATGTCCTGCCTGTTGGCAGCTGCCACCCCAGGGCTCCAGTTCTTTCAGCCCAGGGTTTCCCACAAAACCATCTTGTTCTTGTTCCACTGCTCTTTCTCCTTTGGTTCCCACAGATGTGCTGCTCTGCCAATTCTGCTCTGTAAGATGCTCTTTCACTCCCAGCAGACAATTCCCACCTCTTGGTCCCCTCTGGATCACAAGAGTGTGGAGTGGTGAGACCTCCCTGGCACCTTCAGGAGGTCCCTTCCTGCGGGATCTATGGCAGCTCCAGCACACACATCACCTCCCCTCTTGTGCAGAGCCATCCCACATGATCCAGAGCTCCACTCACACTCCCTGTCAGCGCTGTCATTCCCTGGCAACACCCAACTCTGGGGCTACTGCTGCCCAAAAATCTTCTTGGGACTGGATCATTGCAAAACTCTCACCCTAAACTTGAGTTAGCAAAATATAGACCTGATACCCCTTCCTTCTCCTGGGCTGTGTCTGAGTGCCCACCCAAACCCGGACAGGTGCCAAAACTCTCATACCCTGTATCTTATCAGCATCCTCTGCCCACCCTGCATTTCTGGAAGGTGTGTTCAGAGCCACCCAACTGGGTTAGGATGGAAAGAAAACAACCAGAAAACAATGTGTTCCTCACCAGGACAGGCTGGTGCTTTGAGGCCCTTTAGTGGATCTCCTACATCTCCAAGAATGCAGCTGGGATTGAAGGGGCTCTTCCCTCCTTGCCAGGGGCTGCTCTTGCTGCATCTTAAAGCAAAGGCATTCGGTCATACCAGCACCTCTTCATGGCAGGGCTTCTTGCTGCTGGAGAGACAGCTGAGTTTTTTCCATCAAACTTATTTTCAGCCAAATCTGATCTTCATCAACACAGGAAACTGTGTATGTCTTGGGGGAGGGGCAAAATTTCAGGATCTCATTATGAAAATAAGCCTGAAACTTAAAAAAAAAAAAAAAAGGAGGGGAAAAAAAAAAGGGGAGGGAAAAAAAGAAAAGAAAAAAAAAAGAGAAATCTCACTTTTGGTTTTGATAAAAGCCCTGGCAAATCTTGCAGAAAATCATCAGCACAAATATTTGTTATGAGTCTGTATAAATTGCTGCTGTGAACACACATTGCCCCAATGCACAGCCCAGGTGCTGGCAGGCCCTAATAGACATGTTTCCTTCATTTGTTTGCTCGAGGTGCCCTGGGGCTGTCCTGGGGCAGAGCATACATGGAGATAAGACACAGATTCATTAGTGTCCCCGCTTGTTAACCCAGCCCTGGCACTGATGTGGCTCCTCGAATTTGTGTCAGTGGTGCAGGGGGTGCTGAGCAGCCCCTCTGCCCACCCAGCCCTTGACACAAAGCTGTCACCAAGTCCTCGAGGGCAGCTCCTGCCACCACTGCCCACCCTGCCAGCCCCTCCCAGGGGCTCAGCGCTCCTCCCTGATCCCAGTAGGATGTGTGCCAGGGCTGCAATGAGCCATGGGGAGAGAGGGATGCTGCTGCTCCGGGTCAGATGCTAATGAAGGGGGTTTGCTGCTGGGATGAGGAGGAAAAGCGAGGAGGCTGAGCAGTAAATTGGGGACAGAAGTCAGGGGCTCTTTGGGTTGAGGAAACACAGCACCAGATGTTCCTTTGCTCCTGCCAGGCAAAGCCCTCAATCTGCTCGCCTCCAGAAGAAACCAATCCTCCTAATAAGAGGTGTCTGTTTGCAGGGATTAAGTGAAGATCAGGCCGTCTGAGGACCTTACTCCCTTTCCTTAAGAGCTCCTGGTTATTTAAAGAGCTCTAATTTGCTGTCCTCATTACCAGGATGGTACTGTGCTGTGCTCCTGGGCTAGGGCTGCTGTGTGTCCTTTCCTTGCCCAGCTCAACATGGCACGTCCAGACCTGGGGTCAACACTCCCTGCTCCTGTGGCAGGGAAGGGGTTCCTGCAACCAGCACATGGTCCTGCTGGGATGCAGGACAGGGAGCCCAGAATACTTTTTGCTGTTCAGTTCTCCTGCCACTGAGCTGTCACCTAAAGGACAGATGAAGGACTGGCTCTACCTCTGCTGCAGGGAAACCTTGAATCACTCTGCTGTGAGTCCCCACTGACTCCAAACCTCCCTGCTGGGGTCTGGGTACCCATAGCTAAATGATGTTCTTGGAATGCTCCTGGGAAGTCGAGGCTCTTCTGGAATGGCAGTGTGCTGCTACCTTTTCCTGGTGCCTCTGCACCAGCTCTCATCAACCTGATGCCTCCACAAGGAGCACTTGATGTTTTGAGCTCCCAGAGTTACACACCCAGTTCCTGGCAATCTCCCCTGTGCAGGTACGCTCTTGCAGCTGAGAATGGAAATAATGGAATACCCTGAATCATAGAATATCCTGAGCTGGAAGAGACTCACAAGAATCATCAAAGTTCAACTCCTGCAAGGCACAAACAACTCCCTCTTGCTGTGTCCTCTGCAGCAACTGCTCCTCACCTCCCTTCCTCATGGCACAGAGTTTGTGAGCAAAGTGACTCAGTACTGACACCTTCTGCACTTGGCTGCAGAGACGAGTTCACTCTTCCCAGAACTAAGACATTCAGAGCATGTCCTGTTTATCAGGACGCTTTGGTTGGATTCCCTTTATCCACTTGTGCTGTCCAGGGCACAGAGCACAGAAGTTTGTTTGCTGCTGCTGGGCATGCTGGAGGTGCTGTGATGCTGTGCTGCTCCTGGACATTGTTCTTGCTGTGCACTCAGGAGATGGGGGTGAGAACTGCTTGACTCCTCCTGTGGGGCAGGGACACCCATAGCCATAACAGGGCAAGGGGCAATGGCTTCAAACTGAGAGAGCAGGGTTAGATGGGATATTGGGAAGAAATTGTTCCCTGTGAGGGTAGGGAGGCCCTGGCACAGGTTGCCCAGAGAAGCTATGGCTGCCCCATCCCTGGAAGTGTCCAAGGCCAGGTTGGACGGGGCTTGGAGCAACCTGGGCTGGTGGAAGGTGTCCCTGGCCATGGTAGGGAAACAGAACTAGATGAGCTTTAAGGTCCCTTCCAACCCAAACCATCCTGTGATTCTGTGATTCTGTGATTTTATGATTCTGTGATTCACCTCCTGCAGCTTGATCTGTGCCACGACGCGGTTAAAGATTAACCCTCTGGGGACATTTGCTGCCCTTTCTCCAGCCACAGGCACTGCTGGCACGTGGGGCTCCCCTGCAGGTCTCAGCAGGCTCTTTTGAAGGGTGACTGTCACGTCTTTGTGCACATGACACTTCCCCTCCTGGTCAATGACAAGTTCTCCACTGCTGTCATGGCAGTGCAATTGTCAAAGAATTTTCTTATCCCTCCAGGTCCTCCTCCCACTGAGTCCTTGGATTGTTTGGAGCAGAGAGTGCTGGGCATCTTCAGTGGACAGAAACAGGGCCAGGGTGACTGATCAGGTCCTGCTCTGGGTGGGACACGGACTGGAGGCCTCCAGAGGTCCCTTCCCAGCAGCACAGGCATGATGAGAACCGAGAAGTAGCAGGAAAGAGATGCTGGTGAGAAGGATCATAGTGCACAGGCACAATTTCTAGTGCTTTAGAGGCAGACGCCATGGAACCAGGACAGTCTGAAATCTGTCCAGGACCAGGAATGGACACTACTTCAGCACACAGACATCTCCTTCCAGTCAACAGATGTGATGGATGAGCAATCACTTCCTTAAGTAACTCTGCAGCACCTGGGCCTGAGAGGACTGGGGGCCTTTGCTTTGCGCAGGGGTTGTGAACAGGGGGGGAAGAGTTCAGAGCTGGCCCCGCTCACCAGTGGCAGGGGAGCAGAAGTGGCTCTCATGGCTTCGTTCCTCCAAGACTTTAATTTTTCCCCAGGATGTAAATGATTAATGAAGGATATTGTGGAAGGCAGATGTACTGTTGCCACAGTAACTGGGACGAGTGGTGGGCAGGGCCTGTGCACATGGTGAGTGCTGAAGTGGAGCTTTGAGCATGTTGTTTGAGCCTTCCTGAGATTCTGGTTAACTATTAACATAGTAAGTCCTAATCTGGGGTAATATTTATAAGTGAGGATAAGTTTGTGATGAATGCCTTTCAATTTTCTCTCCCTATCCCCTTTCCTCCCTGGATACCATTATAATTTTATCTCCCTAAAATCTGCCATTGTCTCACTTTCAGCTACAGTAACCTATTACCATCTTTAATTTTTAAAAAGGATAATGGCACAGAAGAAAATGTGATGGGGATTATTCACAGTTGCTCACCTGCAATGGCATTTCCTTGCTCTCTTCCCTGCTGTTTACCTCCACTTTCTAGGGTCACAGAATCACAGAATCAGCTGGATTGGAAAAGACCTCTGAGATCATCAAGTCCAACCCTTGATCCAACCCCGCTGTGGTTCCCAGACCATGGCACTGATGCCATATCCAGTCTCACCTTAAGCACCTCCAGGGACAGTGAATCCACCCCATTCCTGGGCAGCCCATTCCAATGGCTGATCACTCTCACAGAGAGTAAAAAATTTCTTCCTGATATTCAACCTCCCCTGGCACAGCTGAAGACAGTCAATCCATGGCTGGCAGTCCCTAGTCTGTCCCAGTGTCCAGCCTCTTCTGCAGAGCAGCAGTGTCTGGTGTGGTGGTGGCACTGTCACTTGGGGAGATCTGTCCCTTCACTCACCTGGCACTGCAGAGTCCACACCTCGAATCCTGTGGTCAGTTTTGGGCACTTTTTCTGTGGATTATCTATAGCTATAGGTTGGGTGTTTTTTTCCTATAGGTTTTCTACAGTTTTTCTATATTTTTTTTCTATATTTTCCTCATGATAAGACAGACATTGAGGGGCTGGAGCGTGTGCAGGGAAGGGAACGGAGCTGGGGAAGGGGCTGGAGCAGCAGGAGCAGCTGAGGGAGCTGGGGGGGGGCTCAGGGGGAAAAGGAGGCTCAGGGGGGGCCTTCTGGGCCCGCGACCCCCCGGACGGGGGGGGGGGGGGGGGGGGGGGTCGGGCTCTGCTCCCGGGGAACAAGGGACAGGAGGAGAGGGAACGGCCTCCAGCTGTGCCAGGGGAGGCTCAGGTTGGATAGTGGGAAAACTTTCTTCACTGAAATAGTACTTAAGCACTGGCAGAGGCTGTCAAGGGCAGTGCTGGATTCTCCATCCCTGGAATTGTTTAAAGAATGAGTAGATGTGACCCTTGAGGACGTAGTTTGGTGGTGAACACTGGATTGATGGTTGGACTTGACAATCTTAAAATTTTCTTAAATTTTCCAACCTTAAAAATTCTATAATTGTGTGATTCTCAGAGACAGCTATCACCACCTGAATCCCAACAAACTCTCTGGACTTTTACGGAAACTGGGTCTCAGGAGGGGGAATCTGGATTTTGCTTTTCACTCCTTCAAATGACTTTGCATAGTGCTGGGAGAGAGGGTGGGGTTGATCTGAAAGTCCTAAAATAAAAAAAGAGGTACCCCTGCCCCACTCCTCTGCTGCAGGACCCTGGGGCTTCTACAAACAAGAGGCAGGGCCAAGACTCAGTGCTCTGCTGAGCCAGCAGGGACCACAGAGTTGGCACATTCCCATTCCCACGTCTCAGTGACGAATCCAGATCTCACCTACTTCCAAAAAGTAGAGGGTCTTCCAGTGCAGCATCACCTCCTTTCTTGCCCCCAGAGCAGCTCTGTGGTGGGCCAGGCTGCTGGGGAGGGCCCTGGCTGGGCTGGCTGGGGGATCACACCCGGTGCTGCTCTGAACCTGGAGCTCCCAGTGCTGGGCCTGTGAGGGCTCAGTGCAGGTCCTGGTTTGTGAGTAGGGATTCTGAGGCAGAGACAAGCAGGGCTTCCTTCCCAAGGCCACACAAGAAGGGTACTCTACGGCTAGGAACTCTTCCTTCCCCTTAGAGTCACCAGACTGGACACATCCACAGTGCCAAAGAGAAGTCAGATGCCTGGGAAGTCAGCAGAAACCTTCCTTCCTTCCCACACCTCCACACCCATCACTAACCCCCAAAGCTGGCATATCACAGCTCCCACTGGCCTTTCTCTGCCTCATCCCTTCCTTCTTTTTGCTCTGTGACTCCTTTCACCCCTTGCTGCTCTGGTGACCCGCTCCTCACCAAGCCCTCTCAAAGCCTGGGTAGAAGGGAAGGGCTTCTGTGCCTCCTTTTCCTTCCTCAGGGCCCTCCAGCCTTGCCCTGAACTCACTGATGGTTTGTTGCTCCTGCTTGGGAAGGTCAGGTCCACTCTGAGGGCACCTTCTGTTCCTCATGTACTTACAAATCCCACTGATGCCTCCAGCTGATGCTTTTATCTGGAGCAGATGCTTTTATCTGGAAATAGTGCTCAGATTGGACTCCCGAACATATTAAATGAAGGTTGACAGGGAAAAGTGAAGGGCGTGTTGGCTGGTCACAAATGGAGGGATCTGGGAGTCCTGCCAGCAGAGAGGGGCTAATGGGATGCTGGGCTCTGCTTTGCAGAGCTTCAGGGAGGGACAGATGGCTCAGGAGCTCCAGGCTCCTGATTGATTTTGTTACAAACCTCAGCACTGCCCACCTTTCTCCCCAGGACACGGATTTTGGCTGGAAGGAGAGGCAGCATGGGAAGGCAGGACCGTGTGAGACCAAGGCTGGGATGGAGGGATCTTTGTGGGACTAAGGGGAGCAGTGGATCACGGTACACTGTGCCTGCCCTGTGTGGATCCATTGTGGAAAAAAGCTTTCTAGAAGGTGCTGCTCACCCCAGTCTTGCCACTTGGCACCCAGGGATGTGAGTGTGTGCTCAGCAGGTGAGTGTGTCCCACACCCACCTGGGCACTCACCCCCAGGTTTGCTCTGTTGCTTGTGGACTCCCTGAGCAGAGAACAGCAGCATGGTGAGTGTGTCAGAGAGACAGGGAGCTGCCCATGGGATTAGATCCTTCAGGGAACAGCTCTGGGGGCATCAGCACTGCTGGATTAGACAGTCACTTCAATCATTGTAGTCCTCCAGTCATGCTGTGCTGTTAAAACCATGGGCCTGGTTAGCAAGAGGACATGGAGCTGCTGCCCCCAGGCCCGTCCCTGAGGATGCTGGAGCTCCTCACACAGAGCAAGTGCCACACACATGGCCCTGGCTCCTCCAGGGGACAGTGGTCAGAAGGTGCCAGAGCCCTGCAGCAGCAGATGCAGGACATTTCCTTTTATGTTAAGCTCCAATCCAATCTCTGAAGATTAGCTTAAATGAGGTTGGCTTAATCCCTGAACACCCTTGCTGCATTTTCCTTTGCTGTCTATTATCACAATGGGGTATTCCTCATGTGCACAAAAATGCTCACTTCCTTTCATGAATCTTCCTAAATTCTTGTCCTCAAAGATAAGTAAAATCAGAAGGAGATGGGATTTTTAATGGCTTCCAGAAGACTGCAGAAGATCACAATTAAGAACAAAACTTCTCAGGATGTTTGATGGGGCACAGAAAATGCAAGACATGCCTCTTTTGTGAGTGATATTAAAAAATGTGGTGGGAAAGGTCACTTGAAAAGACACACACAAAGGAGGCATCAGAGGAGCTGATGTCTTTCACCACTTGTTCCTCATTTCTGCATGAAGGCATTGCCAAGCTGGGCTCGGCCACCAGTGCAGGATGTCCACCGGGCAGCAGGTGGATCAGGCGAGACCAGGCTCAGGGACCTGCAGCAGGAAGAGCTGGTACCCTCCAACTGACCTGGGCTGCTCCAGAGCTGTATTCCTGGCTGTGAGAAGGATGGATGGACCCCACAGATCCATGGCTTGTCCCAGGTCAGCAGCCCCAACCTCGTGGCCTCCTGCATGTGTTTCTCTTGCCCCAGAGAAGCTTCACCTGGGGAAAGAAGAGGCTGCTCCCCACAGGTGCTGAGGGCTCAGGTCTTACTGGCTGGGATGCCCAGGGCACCACTTTGTCCTGTCTGGTGTGGTAACCAGGGAGAACCCCTCTGCCAACCAGGCTGAGAGCAGAGGGAGGCACAGGAGCAGCCCCCCTTCCCACACTTCAGCCTTGACAACATTTTCATAAATAACAGAAAAAGGCCCATCTCCAGCCAGCAGGCAAAGCCAAGAGCAGGCTGTCAAGATGTCTTTTCAAAGATATTTTTTGTCATGGAAAATGTGATTTCATCACAACAGCCTTTTCAGAACAAGCCTCTTTCCTAGAGCTGTGCAAGAGTGCTGGAGAACTTTGCACAGTGATTCTGTGCTTTAAACACAGAAAAGAAATAGGCGATTTGATCATCTTGTCTCTCACATAGTTTTGTATTTTTCAAAAACTGTCCTGTTTTTCTCACTAGAAAAATGTGTGAATGGGGTCTATTCAAGATAAAGAACAAGGAGGGGAGAAGGTGAAGGGATTAAAAAAAAAGATTAGCAAAACCAATATTTTAAATATATGATGCTTCCTGATGAAGTAGCATGTTCCCTTTTAAATAATCATGTGCTCACTTTAAACTACCTGTGTCTTCAAGTGAGTAAAAGTAAGACAAAGTACAGCTCTTTCTTGATTAAATAATTAAAATGTGCTGAGAGAGACAGTGTTTGCCTTTTAAACCTCTCAGTTCAAGCTGCTCTTTCAGTGGGAAGAGAATATAATTTTAAAACAAGCAAACCAGGAGTTTTCATCTAAAGCCCAAAGCAAAAGAATCCACCACAGAAGTGCAGCTAAAATGGGCTCTGAAATGCTTGGAGAAATTGGGGTGAACCCACAAAGCCTCTGGTCACTCTGTCCAGGGTCCCCCTCAAGGGGTGAGCAGTGGGTGCAGCACCTCTTCCCTGAGCAGGAGCTGTCTCTGCTCTGTCGCTCCTCAGGAGATTTCGTGGGCTCTGCTGGGGCTGGGCCCGTGGTCATGTGTTGTTTCACCTTTTAGAGACACCTTATAAGTCCCCCTTGGCTGCCAGCTGACCCCAGGCTGGATCACAAGTGCTGTGGAGGGCTGAGGTCTGTGGGCACGTGGAGCCCATGGAGGCTCTGCCCTCAGCCTGGTGGGCACTGCCCTGTCGGGGTCGACAGCGGGTCTGCCAGCACCTTGGCACATACTGACGAAGCAATCGATGTTGACCAGATCAAAGTATACCCCTGAGATGGACTGAAAGACAGGACTGAGAATGGAGGCCCTGATCCCGAAAACATACTGATGCATCCTGAGGAAGCTGTCCCGTGGGAACAGAGAACACTGTCTCATGAGAACAGGAGCATTGTCTCATGAGAACAGGGACCTGTTTTGAACGAGAGTGGTTGGGAAAAACATCAACATGAGAGAAAAATAAGAGCAGGTGCTCGGGACTGTTGTGGGAAAGAACTGGGCTGTTTTGAGAAAGAACAAACTTGTTGTGAGAAAGTAGAGCTTAGAAAATGCACCTATTAGATGTAAGAACTCTGGTGTGAAAGTTTGAACTGTCCTATCCGTGTGAATTACATGTGTGCAAAAACTGTACTTAAGGGGCTGCGAAAGCAGCCCCGGCGTTCCGCTTTTTCCTCTGAATAAACTTTGCTGGAACCTTTTTTCATGTCGCATGGCCGTTCCTACCGCGACACTGCCCTGCTGCCCCTCTGGCTCCCAGCCAGTGCCTGTCACCCTCCCGTGCTCACAGACCAGAGCTGGGGCCTCCTCCTTCCCCCCCCCGTGCTGGCAGAGGGGACAGGGGGAGCACAGGGGGCAGGAGGTTTGTCCTGGTGGGGAGGAAGAAGCTCCCTGGGTGGTGCCATCCAGTCCCTGCAGCTGAAGGTGTCCTGCCCATTCCTGGGCACAGCCGTGGCTGATCCATCACCCCCATGGGCACCAGCACGTGGGATGGGAGCAGGTCCTGCCAGCAGCAGGTGCCACACACAGCTGGAAATACCTCCCTGTGCTGCCGCACGTGGCTGGGTTTTCAGACTGGCCACAGCTTTCTGTTTCTGCTGCCAACATCTGGCCACAGCTAACCACTGGAATTAAAAGGAACAGAATTCGTCCCTTAAGTACAAATTGCCAAGTTTTGTGTGTCTTGGGTCCTGTGTGTCAGTGCTGGCTGGGAGCTGAGGGAAGGCACGGAAGGGATGGATCTGGCTGACTCTGCACTCCAAGCAAGATTATCAAATATTTGCCAAGGCAATCCTTCCACTGGTTTAAGGGCTTTACTCCTGATTTAACCATTAGGAGGGAGGAATCAGAAAGTTCCCGCTGCAGTGGGGAAATGGTATTATTGTGGCTGTGCCACACTTTTGCAGAAGCTCTTGGACCTCAGAGCAATCTTTTGTACACACTTTCTCATCAGACTAACAGCTCTGATTCAGCTCTTCCCAGCTGCCGCTGTTAGGAAAACAGGGCAAATCAGTGCCCTTCCCTGTCAGAATTCTGCAGCATTCATTGAAGTGCTGAGGGATGACAGCAACTCTGGAATTAGAAGAGAGAAAGGAAGGAAAAGGAAGAAGGAAGGAGTCAGGGAGTTATCAGTATCCCCAGTCCAGCTGGGGAAAGGGCACAAAAGGCTCTGAGAATCCCATGAATCTGCCCTTGGCCCCTTTTCCTGGTGTGTCAGGGCTGGAATTTGAGACATGTGGTATGTTAGCACTGCAAATACTGGAATGAAAACAGGAAACGTGGAGAGGCTGCAAAGCACCCAGCATGCTGGAGATAGCCCCTGCAGAGCTCTGGAGAGAAGGAAAAGAGTCATTTGTGCAGCAAAATATGTTTTTCTGAGGGGTTTTCTGCCTGCTTTCTGTGTCAGTGCAACACTCACCATCTCTGACACCCGAGGGCAGCCCTGTGGTGTGAAGGGACATGCAGGGTTGGCTTTCCCCTGGGCTGCTCAGATCAGGCATACAACCACAGCCATGACTCCTTTAGGTCACAGGCAGGTGAGAAAGGGGCAGGAAGCTTCTCCATCTCATCCAGACTAGGAGGTAGGAGATATTGTCAGCCTGGGGAGTCAGGAATTGATCCTGGACCTCATAGTACATGTCCATCACCTGCAGCCTTCCACAAGGGCAGAGCCTGCATAGGGCCGGGCTCTCCCACCACCTCTGTGGGTGGTGTTTCCATCACCACTGGTGCCAGTTATAGTCATAGCCTGGTCATGGGCAGTCAAAGGTGCTCATCTGGGAAAGCAGCAGGGGAGGGAGGATGTATAGGACTTGCAGCAACAACTCAGCTCCCACTAACACTGTAGAAAGGACTTCACAAACCCCTCAGGTGGAATTATAGCACCAGTCAGTTCTGCTCCTGTATTTCCATCACGAACAAGTACCTTTGCCCAGCACCAAAGACAGGGTTGTAACAAACCCAGTACAGCCCAGAATCCCACCCTGCCCATACCCCATGCTGGGGAGGGCTGGTTTGAGCCAGGACCATGCAGCCCCTGTCTGTATCTGAGGATGGGACCGTGGCACGAATACTCATGGAGACCCCTGAAGTTCCAGGCTGGGCTCCCACATGAGGACTGCACAGTGTAACTGCTGGGAACCATCACAAGCTGTATCCCCTGCCCTGCCCTGCCCATTTTCTGTGGAAAGGTGTGTTGGTGTAACAGCCCAGGGATGGCTCTAACGTGAATCACTGCAAACCACTGACTCCCCAAATTCCACCCGCAGGTGGAGTCTCTGCTCGTGGGGGTTTCTGTGCTGAGGTACCTGCAGCACCCTGAGCACACACAGGAGCAGACACGGCCTTGCTGCAGAGCTGCTCCCGTGGCAGGCTGGGGGAGCCAGCAGCTTCACTGCCTGACCTTTGCATTTCTGCAGAGGTCGTGGTTTCAGACAGTGACACATCTGCCACCCATGGCTGTCACTGTGCAGCACGAGAGCTCTGGGAGGGAAGGGTGAGCTGATCCTGGGCAAGGTCCAGCGATGACACAGCCGTGCACGTGGCTCCCAGGGCTCAGTAGAAACCAAAAGTGAGCTGTGCAGGTAAAAGGTCTGAACCCAACACTCTGTGTCATGCAGAGGATGTTGTTCTCTTTGTCCTGACAATCATGTCATGGCCAGTCCCCTCCCTGTCTTTTTCCTGCTGCAGCAAGAGCTGGTGATGTGTTCATGTGCATTCCTGTGCTTGTCCCTCTGCTTCCATCCTGTGCACTCTGCTCTATAAACACAACACTGGGCTTCTGGCAAGGAGAGGAGGATCCTGCAAACACTGAGGCCAAGTGGCAGGAATTGAGAAACTGAAACATCTATCCAAGAGAACACAGAGAAAAGGCAAAACAGGAGGCTCCAGAGCCAAAACTCAAGTGGGTGTTTCAAGCATTCCTTGGATTGCTCAACCTCTACCACAGCTTCCTATTGCACAGGGCAGCGGGTGCTGAGGCCCTTTGTTGCTTTCTTAACAGGGAAATTGTAGGGAGATAAACTCAGCAGCATGCCGAGATCTCCAGGAATGCCAAGCAGTTATTGACATCTGATTCACGGTTCATTCATCTGGGTGAAAAGAGATAATAAAGGGCTACATGTTTGTGCTGCTTTGTGGCACTGAAGCTTTGTGAGTCACATGTTGCTGGGTGGGTCAGGGGTATGTGTCACTGTGCCAGCCCTGTGCCATCCACTACCGTGGGCAAACGGGGCAGGGAGCCCTTAACGAAGCTAAGACAGCCCAGAATTACCTCTGTGGAGGTGCAATCAGAATCTGCCAGGCTAAAAGCTATTTCTGGTCCTTCTCTTAAAGAGCAAACCTGTCCAGGTGAGGACTGTGATTACACACGTGTTTACAAGCCAGAAGAACTGATTGCCAAGGCCGGTGCACCACCCTGGCCGATGCTAGGAACATCAGATCACATCACTCCACCTCCAAGTGAGGGGTTTGTAGAATAACTTCTCTGTAACTGGCCTATTTTCAGTGACCAGCTTGTGAAAACTACAGCCCCAGTCCTAGTCTGGGCTGTGCTTCAGCTGCAAGCAGAGAGGCTGACCCCTGGAGAAACTGCCTGCATGGTTCAAACCATTTTGACCCACAAATGTGAATGCTCTGCCCATAAATGTGCTTTAAAAGGAAGCTCTGTTATTAGTCCTGATGAAAGTTTCTTGGTTCTTACTGATGACACATCCAGGAACTGTGAAGTCATTCCTGATGGTCCAAAACCAGCCTCACCACAGGGAGATGTGAAGCAGTTCAACATCTGCCTGGATTGTGCCCAGTGTTTTCACAGGAAGTGTTTGAGAAGCCACATTCACAATCCATGATCTTATTGCTGAGTCCTTCATGGACTCCCAGCTGTAGCAAACTTGAAATGGTCCCTGGTGACCGTGGCCTTACTGCCAAGTATTGCAAAAATCCTGCCCTTCATCAGCTCTTTGGGACTCCTGGCAGCTGCGGTTGCTGGCAAGTGCTCAAGCAGCCCTCACCTCTGAGGAGTACCTGGACACAGCTAAAATCTGCTTAATTTGGCCTGGCTCCAGCTCGTTGGGTTATCCTCAAGGAAATCATCAGGCTGAGTGAATGAAGTTGAGACCCCTGTGCCTCAGAAAGGGTGACCACGAGGTGCTCCTTGGGGTGGTGGCCAGGTCCTTCAGCACAGCAACTCACTGCTCCTTACTGAACTCAGGAGTCAGTTTAGCTGAACTTCTCTTGGACTGACATCTGAGAACCCCCCACTGACACCCTCCCTGGATGCTGTCTCTGATCCCAGGCACTCTCAGACCAGCAAGGGGAGCAACACTTCTCCCTCCCTGGAAGTCTCCTCAGAAAATCCCCAGTGTTCCCTGTGCTGCATGAAATAGGGGGGCTGTGAGAAGGCCTGGGATGCTCACACCATCATGGGGATAATGGGTATGTCACATGCAGAAGGTGCCAGGATGGGTGGCTGGATTTCTCAGAGCACAGTCCCTTTCCTGCACAGGAAGATTCTGTGTCATACCCAGTTCTTCCTTCTCCCATCCTGCAGCAGGGAGGGAGAAACTGTTGTCCATGTTGCTCTCCATGAAGTCATGGAGCTCATCTGCCTCTGCTGCTTCAGTTCTGTCTGTTTGGCCCCACAGAAACAGCTGAGGGCACTCAGTTTGTAGGATAAGCATGCTTGGACTTGCAAGTGCAAGAGGTGGGACAGAATACAGAGAAGAAAATTTTAGTTTGAATATCTTCAATCATTCTTGGCAACCTGATCTGGAGAAGCTCTTAAAAGACACAGTGGATGCTCAGCATTTACACCTGAACCAGACAACCCACAAAGAGCCAGCCAGCACCACCCAGGCCCCAGTGACAGAGGAGGAGGAGGAGAAGGATGTCTGTCTGCCTCCATCTCTGTCCCTGGTGCTGGATAGAGGAACCTTTTCCCAGGAACGTACAGGAATTCAGCACCCATACTGCATCATTCCCCTTCCTACTCTTCTTGACTTTTCCCACACACGGATTTCATGTTTTCATTGATGAAAAGACAGGTAATTCCACAGCAGGCAATTCCTTCTCCCATTCTGCATGTCTTTTGCACTCCTCCATCTGATCCACAGGCCCATGGAGCAATTAAAACACAACCTTTCCAGCCACCAGCCCAGCTTGGCTGGCATCAGGTCAGCTTCCAACAGCTCCTATCATGCTGAAGCATCAGTTATGATTCCCACAGCCCACTCTGGGCTTTATTCCTCACAGCAGGGCAGGCAGCACAAACCCACGCTGTGCCCTGCTCAGGAGTGGCATTCCCACCCAACCTCCTTCCTCAGAAAGGTGCTGAGCTGCAGAGATCTCCCATCTCCTGCCTCCTGTCTAGACTGAGTTCTGGGCAGAGTGTGTCCTCTGCTCCATGTTGTTGTTTACAGAGAGCTTCATGTCATGATACCCTGCCCAGCATTAAGGCTACCAGTCTCTAGGCTTGTAATTAATTAATTAATCTTCATACAGCAATGCCTGAATTCATAATTATCCTCCCTGTACAATGCAGTCCCAAGGACCTTGGTTGATGACTGGTATCACTGTGGTACTGCTCTCCATGACTTTTCCATTTTTTTCCAACATAGTCTTCCTGAAGAGATCTCAGGTGCTGCTTTTGAAGCACAAGTGAATAGGACACTGGGGGCCATTTCAGGATGTGAAGCCCATCAAATGTAGGGTAGTTGGTACTTTGATAAGAACAGAATATTGTCTGGACATCTGAAGCACTGAGCTGCTGTTCTGCATCTCTTCCCAGCCTTAGTGGTCCAGCGTTGGCATCTTTTGGTACCTGTACAAGATTGCTCGTGAGGGCCACAACCCTTTCCCAGTGCCATCACTGCAGGTATCCAGTCATCACAGAACAGCCCTGGAACAGTGCTGTCCCCTCTGCAATTTTAGTTCCTGCAAAGCCTGATCTCTTCAGTGCAAAGGGTGTAGCCCAACCAGCTGCCTCATTGACTAAACAAATGTCTGAGAGTTGGTTGGCCTTAAACCTTCTCAATGCCCAAAGTGACCCTGCATCCAAGTGGACCCACCCCTTGTGAACACACGTTTTGCAAACTATATCCCTGTCACAGGGAACTTCTCTGTTTTCCCTATGACTTGGTATTTCAGGGTTTGTTTTGCTCTCTGACTCACATTCTCACTCTCCTGGGTTACCTGGCTCTGCCCACACACCGCCTGAGCATCCTGAGTTTAGTTTAAGTTTGTGTCTGTTGCCATTTAATTCCTCCACTACTTTCTTTCCTTTGTTTAGGATATTGTTACAGTGAACATTTCACCTGGCAAGGTGCTGTCTGCATTGTCACTGTCTGTGATTACATAGCCTTGATAACTTTGCATATATTTGCATAATGCTCCTTTCTGTGGCAGTTGTTCAGAATTCCCCGTTTGCAGGACACGTTTCAGGGACATTCAGCTCTGCAGTTAATACAGTGCAGGTCTGGTTTGAGTTTTTTGTCAAACTGTTACCAGCTTTCCTTGCCTTGTTCTGTGATCTCCTCTGTGTGCACCCTTGAGCATCTCTTTTCTCAGTGCAACACTTGCAAGATGTGTTGCCATTGCCCTCGTGGAGGATCTGCCTTTGCTTTGTTATTTAACGGCTCCTGCATTTCCACAGGGATCTGCAGCTGAAGGGGATGTTCAGACTCAGCCTCCTTTGACCTCTGGAGGACATCCTCTGCATTGGTGCAGCATCACCTTGAGTCCTGGGGGCATCACAATATAGAAGGGATCTAAAGCTGTTTCTAGAGTGTCCAAAGAATGGCCATGGAGACAGTGAAGGATCAGGAGGGGAAGCTGAGGGGCTGAGGGCACTTGGTGTGTGCAGCTGGAGCAGAGCAGGCTGAGGGCAGAGCTCAGCGGGGGCTGCAGCTCCTCCCCAGGGGCAGCTCCCATCTCTGCTCTGGGGGAGCAGGGACAGCAGCCAGGGAACGGCTGGAGCTGTGTCAGGGCAGGCTCAGGTTGGATCTCAGGCAAAGGTTCTTCCCCCAGAGGCTGGTTGGGCACTGCCCAGGCTCCCCAGGGCAGTGGGCACAGCCCCAAGGCTGCCAGAGCTCCAGGAGGGTTTGGACAATGCTCTGAGGGCCAGGGTGGGATTGTTGGGGTGTCTGTGCAGGGCCAGGGGTTGGACTCCATGATCCTTATGGATCCCTTCCAACTCAGGAGATTCTGTGATTGTCTGTACTCATTCTGAAATCTTCCCTAGACTTAGACCCAGACTGGTCTCACTGACTGAGTGGTGGGGTTTTTAGAAGAATTTATGAGAATTTGGTTGAGTGTGTGTCACTCAGTTCCTCTGATGAAACAGAGTGTTCTCCAGGCTCTGGATCAGAGCTGCTCTGGCTGTCAGGGGGGATCAATGAGGTCTCTGCTCCTTGAACTCCCAGCACGTGGATGGTTGGGCTGGTGATGAGTCACTGCATCATCCATTATGTGTGTTGTACAGTTACATTTTAAGGCAAAATGAAATAAACTGATATATGTGTAGCAGATGAGAGGACACTCAGGGAGCAGTAACTTTGTAATCGATCCTGGTGTCAGCTGGCCTGGCTGATTCATGACTCTGACACCTCTGCTCCGGGAGTTCAAGACCCTACTACAAAATGGTATCTCTAAACAGGAGGAGGGTGCTGGGACAAGTCACCTTACAGAACACATCATCCATCCAAAACTGAAAATCTCTGCTCATGGTGTGAGGAGACACAGCTGGAGTCATCCACCTTAACCCAGAAGAACAAACCACAAAATTCTCACACAACTCTTAGTGCAGGAGATCAAAACACCATCAATAGGTGGAGGAAAGCAGTGTGTAGAAGCTGTAAATGGGGCCATCAACCTCATCTGTGAAGGACAACTTGCAGCATCAGTGTCCTGCAGTAACCACCACAAACTGCCCAGCCAGTTTGCTAGGGATCACTCTGGGATGGGTATTTTCCAGGGGAAAAGAACATCATCATGGCCAGGCTTCGCGAACGAAGATTTGGGAAGGCTTTATCCACATTTGTTACAGGCTCGTTGGTGACTTATGAGGCCAATACGTGACAGACACATCCGATTGCAAAAGGCACAGCAGAAAGACTCCTTAGATGGTGTATTCCGCAAGACACGGTTCTTCCTGCGTTGCCTTTTCTCCTCGAGTGTGATCCTGCGTGTGTTCTCGAAGGAGACAGCAGCGTTATAGATGCTGTGTCTCCAGGCCTCCCGATTTGAGGCCAGAGTAGACCAGTTATGGTGATCAATATGGCCAAGGCTGAGATGCTATTTCAGGGAGTCCTTGACTCTTTTCTTCGGGACTCCTCTCTTGCGGCAGCCAGTGGCAAGTTCACCATAAAGCAGGATCTTAGGGAGGGGGTGGTTGGTCCTTCGTCCTGGAGACGTGCCCTGCCCATCGCAGCTGTGTTCTCATCAGCATGGTCTCTACACTTGTGACAGCTGCTTGCTCAAGAACAGATGTATTGGTCACATAATCTGACCAGTGGATGTTTAGGATTGTACGGAGGCAGCGTTGATGGAAGTGTTCGAGGAGACGCAGGTGGTTGCAGTAGATGACCCATGATTCAGATCCATACAAGAGAGCAGACAGCACTATGGCTCTGTAAACACTGATCTTGGTACTTTTCTTCAAGTGTTTATTATGCCATACTCTTTTGTGGAGTTTTCCAAAAGCACTATATGCCTTTGCTAACCTGTTGTCTATCTCTCCGTCGATCTTACCATCTGAGGAGATGAGGCTACCGAGGTAATTAAACTGCTGGACTGATTTGAGCTCTGATTGGCCAATGGTGATGTGGGGATGATGGGGGACTTCCTGAGGTGCAGGTTGATGGAGAACCTCTGTCTTCTTTAAGCTGACTTCCAGCCCAAAGAGCTCAGCAGCATCTGCAAAGCAGGATGTTAAACGCTGTAGGGCTGCTTCTGTGTGGGTAACAAGGGCAGCGTCATCAGCATAAAGCAGCTCCCGGACAAGATGGTTTAAGGTCTTGGTGTGGGCCTTCAGTCGCCTTAGATTGAATAGGCTTCCATCAGTACGGTATCGAATGTAGATACTGTCCTGATCATCAAGGTCTGCTGTGGCCCTTTGGAGCATCCTGCTGAAAAAGATTGTGAATAAGGTAGGAGCGAGAACTCAGCCTTGTTTCACACCATTCTTAATTAAAAAGGGCTCAGAAAGTGTGCTGCCATACCTGACTTGGCCGTGCTGATCCTCATGGAGTGAGATGATCATTTTAAGGAACTTGGGGGGACAACCTAAACGTTCCAAAATCTGCCACAGACCTTTTCTGCTCACAGTATCAAAAGCCTTGGTGAGGTCAACAAAGGTTCCATAGAGACCTTTGTTCTGTTCCCTACAGTTCTCTTGCAGTTCTCTGAGAACAAATACCATGTCTGTGGTGCTCCTGTGGGCTCTGAAACCACACTGACTTTCAGGTAGGATCCCTTCTGCTATAGTGGGTATTAGTCTGTTCAAGAGTATTCTGGCCAGGATTTTGCCAGCAATGGAGAGCAGAGTAATACCACGGTAGTTTGAGCAGTCAGATTTAATACCTTTCTTCTTATACATCGTGATGATGACTGCATCTCAACGATCTGATGGTAGTTCACCGAGCTCCCAACAGTGCACCACAAACTCATGAAATTTGGTGTGTAGTGCAAGGCCCCCATGTTTCCAGACTTCGGGTGGAATTCCATCCACCCCCGCTGCCTTGCCAATTTTTACCTGCTGTATGGCCTTGAGGGTTTCTCCTAAAGTGGGGGCAGTATCCAATTCATACTTCACCGGTTGTTGTGTGATGGACTGAATTGCTGAGTCTTGGACCACACGGTTGGTACTGAAAAGAGTCTGAAAGTGTTCAGACCATTGATTCAGAATGGAGGTTTTATCTGTTAGAAGGGTTTGACTATCAGCGCTGAGTAGAGGGCTTTGTACCTGGTATGTAGGCCCGTATGCTGTTTTCAAGGCCTCATAGAAACCTTTGTGATCACCCGTATCTGTGCATAATTGAGTTTTTTCAGCTAGATCGATCCACCACTTGTTCTGGATATCACGGAGTTTCTGTTGGAGCTTGCTGCATGCGAGACGAAAGGCTGTTTTTCTTGCGTGACAGGATGGCAGTGCAAGGTGTGCTTGGTGGGCGGTTCTCTTCTTCCTCAACAAGTCCTGGATTTCTTGATTGTTTTTGTCAAACCAGTCCTTGTTCTTCTTGAGGGAGAACCCTAAGGATTCTTCAGAGGATTGCAGGATGCTGGTTTTAATATGTTGCCAGATTGTTTCAGGAGAGGAATCTGCAGAATCTCTGGAGTGGTTTTCAAGCCTAGTTTGAAGGTTTGCCTGGAATCTGTCTCTTACTGTGGCTGATTGGAGATTGTTAACTTGGAGTCTTCTCCTTGGGATGTTGCCAATTTTAGGTTTGAATTTAAGATTGAAGCTGAGTTTGCAGCGCACAAGCCGATGGTCTGTTTGGCATTCTGCACTGGGCATCATGCGGGTATGGAGGACATCGCGGACATCTCTCCGTCGCACCAGGACATAATCGATGAGGTGCCAATGCTTAGATCTGGGGTGCATCCAGGTTGTCTTCAGACTATCTTTCTGCTGAAAGATAGTATTAGTGATGGTGAGCTGTTGCTCCACACAGAATTCTAGCAGGAGTCGACCATAATCGTTGCAGTTTCCAACACCATGCTTGCCTAATATTCCTTTCCAGGCTTCAAAATTCTTGCCTACTCTGGTGTTGAAATCACCAAGGATAATGATCTTATCATCTGCAGGCACCTTTTGGGTAAGGTGGCGCAGCTCAGCATAAAATTTATCCTTTTCAGCAGGGTCAACTTGGAGAGTTGCGGCATATATACTAAAGAGGACAACGTGTTGGTTGTTGTGTAGTGGAAGGCGTAGGGAGATAATGCAGTCAGAGTGACCTGTCAGCAGATTTTCGAGTTTGGGAAGAATAGAGTTTTTGATCATGAAGCCGACACCTGAGAGATGTTTTTCGGTTCTGGGCTTACCTGACCAAAAGAGTGTGTAACCAGCACCATGTTCTCTGAGGCTTCCTTCCTCATGAAGGCGAACTTCACTGAGAGCAGCAATGTCGATGTTGAGACGAGCCAGTTCATCGGCAATTAGGGCAGACCGACACTCAGGACATCCACTATCCACAGAATCAAGCATGGTTCTGATGTTCCAACATGCTAGAGTTAATTTAGGAACACCTTTGGAGGCAGGTGTATGCCTTTGTCTTTTGATCTTTGTGCGACCGCATTGGAAGAAGATGCCCGTTGGTCTGCGGTTAACCAACCGGGTGAAAGTGGAGATGAGCTTTGGTTAGGCCACCTTTTCTAGGCCCCTCTCTGAGTGGAGCAAACAGTGCTGTCCTTGAAAAGGCTGCCTGGTCGTTCAGGGTGCTGCCCCAAGAGACTGTCATCTCTGGTCAGTCTCAAATGACCAATATCCTGAACCGCCTGCATGCAGGGTTGGGTCTGTGGCTTCCAGTGCACCTTTCACCTGCCGTTTCGACCCTCGCCCGTCGCTACAGGACTTTTTGCATGTGGGTAGAGCCTTCAAGCCTGTGCAATGGATTTTTAGGTGAGATGCAGTATGCGCGGAACTGAACCCACCCTTTAATCCTGAGGTACAACTACCAGGGCCGAGCGAGTTTGGACGGTGGCAGTGAGATCCTCAGGACGTAGGTTTGATTAGAGTGACCTTCTCTTAGATGGATGGCCTCACAGGGCTAAGCAAGCTCCATCTGCCCAGGTTTGAGATTAGAGTTGTCCTTCTCCTAGGATGACTGCCAGAAGGCTAACGAGCTCATCCTGCCCATAGATTTATTGTATCCGACCCTGCTGTTTTGACCTGTCTGGCACGGGCAACCCTACCGAAGGCATGTACCATCGCCAACATAGCTCGCAACCACACAGGGACACACAGGTTATGTTCCTGTTAGAATAGTTTGGGCAAGTCTTTGATTTCCTGCTTTACTATCACCTATTTATATTCATCATAAGGAAATACCCAGGAACAGCCCTTTGTCCTGCCCACCCTTTTCAGGACGTAACAGAGCAAAGCAAACTTATCTGGAACATGCTGAACCTGGGCAGTAGCAGCAGATGAGCCAAAAACAAACAGACAAACAAACTGACCAACCGTTCTGGCCCTTGTACCCATCCAAGGCTGAGGTGCTTTTCAAATCCCCAGCTTGGCTGGGACCCCCATCACTCTAAAGGAACCCCACTATTTTCCCTGACCATGTCCTTCCTCCACTGTGTTACCAAGTATCTGCAGGTGCTCTGCACACCTGTGACACTTCATGCAGGAGTGCCCTGCTTTCCCCCCGTCAATCAGAAGACCCTCATGGCCTGCTCGATACCCCTCCCCTCTCTTCCCCACCTCCTTCCCCTGTACCCCCCCTCCCCCTTCCCCCCCAGACCTGAAACGGTAAACCTCTGTGTGCTCCGAAGCTGCTCTATCCTCCTCCATGGGTGTGTAGCAACTGCTAGCAAGGCTCCCCCACTTTCTCTCTCCCCTCTCCTGCTTCGACTGCACGCCTGCCACGCCAGGGGAAAAGAATAGAAGTGCCTCTAATTGCATCAAATTATTCTAATGAAGCCAATGACTGAGACATACATGAGCATAACTGTGCAGGAGTTTGGAGATCTTGTGCTACTTCATTAATGAGAGACATACATAAGTACATTGACAGGACAAGGGGAACGGCCTCAAGCTGTGACAGGGGAGGGTCAGGTTGGACATCATGAGGAATTTCTTCATGGAAAGGGTGGTCAGGCCTTGGCAGGGGCTGCCCAGGGAGGTGGTGGAGTCCCCACCCCTGGGAGTGTCTGAGGAAGGCCTGGACATGGCACTCAGTGCTCTAGGCTGGGGGACAAGGGGGGGATGGTTACAGGTTGGACTCAGTGGTGTTGGAGGTCTTTTCCAACCTCATTGATTCTGTGTTTCTAGTCTATGAATCTATTGCAACAAGAGAAGGGAGACATATTTCAAAATGTGAAATCTGGCACCATTTTCCAATGATTGATACGTTTCTTGTTCAATCAGTGCTCAGAAGTCCCACAGTCTCCAGGTGAATATTCCAGGCTTTTAAACTGGAAGCTGTCCCAGCTGGACCCAGGTTGTCACCATCACCACTGGGCAGCACAAACCCTTGTGGTTGTGCCCTGGGGGCAGCAGGGAAGGAATCAGTATGGGAAAGTGTCTCAGGGTCTCACTAGAACTCAGATGGGTTTTCACTTTACAGACAGAAACATTTTGCACTTTTGGAAGGCACTTGGGTGAGGGTCACCTTGGCCAAGATAAGTCTCACCTTGGCCAGTGCTTTCCCTGTGACAGAGGCTGATGCCCAGGTTTGCTCCCCATTCCAAAATGCTCTGGTACAGCTGCTGCAGAGCATCCTCTGTTCTAATGAGAACATACACCCTCACAATCACCTGTACTGCCTTCCAATTAATAGGCTGTTGCTCCGTCTGCCTCTTTTTCTGCCCATCCCCCTGCTCAGACCCACAGCAGGGTCAGACTCCAGCACTGTCCTGCCTGCACAGACACCAGTGGAGAGAAAGGACAAGGGTGGCTGGTTATTTACTTTGCTGATGGCTCTCCCTAATGTCATTTTGTCTGACTTTAGGTCATGCAGTGAGCAGAAGTTGGTGACTGCAGAGTGTAGGAGAGGAAAAAGACAACTCAGGCCCAGTTTAATTGGAGTTTTATCCTTGAAATAGGAGGAAGAGGAGGAGGAGAAGGGGGAGGATGTCCTTCTTCTTCGTAAGTCAGGGAAAATCTTCCAGGGTATCTCACTCACCATAAGTGCAGAGAGCATGATGGAGAGGTGATGTGAGACAGAGCCACCAAGGACATACATCTCCACTTCAAAAAATCTGTTTCCCGGATCAGTTCCTGAGCTCAGTTTCCCAGGCTGGGTTCAAGTCCTTCTCAGTCCTTTGTAGGGACCCCTTTGAGATCCTTCACTTTGCATCAGCAACATCAAATACACCTCAGACTGGAAAGGTGAGCTGCAGAACAACTTCACAGCCTCATGGAGAAGGTACTTTACAAGCAAGGGCATTTCCAAGCATCTCCCTTCCAAACAATCCTGGGCTGGCTCCAGGACTGGTTTGGGTATTGCCAAGGTAAAAGCAGCTGCTGCTCCCTTGGTGCACTCAGAGGGAGTGAAGTGTTCCCAGAGGGACCCTGTGGAGGCAGATGAGGTGGCATTTGTGGCAGGTGACACTAACACTGGCACAGCAGGCTGGGCTTTGCTGCTGAGGATCTGCACTCATGCTGATGTTGCTGGACCTCTGGGTCCAACAGCTAAGGGGATTTTCAGGGTCCAACACACATTCAGGCATGAGCAAGGCCAGATGGACACATGTGTACAAGTCCTTTCTGTCTGGCTCCTGCAGCTGCACTGATCAGGGGTTACTGCTCTGTGTGTAGGACCAGCCTTTTACTCAGCACTTTAATAAGCTGGTTTTATAAAGCCATGAGTCAACAGCCATCAGAGTTTGTCTTTCTTTTCTCCATGTCTTCATGCAGAGGTGCTGAAATGTTCCTTGTTCTGTTCTTAGTGGGAGCCACAAGGAATGTGAACAGGGATTATTGCCTACACCATAACTGGCCAAGGTTGGCTTTTTATTTAAATAATTCCCTCAGATATTTTTTAGGCATCATAGTAAAAGAGATGGTCCCAAAAAGCATCTGAGTAGCATTTGGCTCAGCAATTCAACAGCTGCAGTTCCACTGGCCCCAGTTCAGCACCCAACATCCCTGCTCCAGGAGCTGTCCGTGCAGCCTCCCAGCGCAAGTACAGCCCAGGGAACATGGGAAAAAACAGGAACAAACCACGATTTCATCAGGTCTTCTTTATTTTCTAACGATTATAGTCCCTGCAACCTTCCTCCCAGCCACGAGAGATGGCTGCTTGCTGTTCACTGCCCACAGCTGAGGGGTGTGGGACCTGGCCAGTCCTCGCTGCCAAGCCCAGGGCTCTGCAGGGATGCTCAGGTCGCTGAGCTTGATAATGCTGGTGAGCATCTGGCCAGGGCCTCCTCCAGCTAATCACATCCTCCGATTAAGGGGAGAGAGACAATTACCCTTATTTGTCTTGTCAGAGCACGGATGTGATGTGTGGCTGATAGTAACCGGCAGCCGCTTTGCCTCGGGGCTGCCCCGGGTGATAATTTACATAGTGCAGCTAAACCTGAAAATTCCACTAACATCCTCTTCTAATGAAGCTCCAGGTATCTCCCTCAAAGCCCCGGCAAGGCAGTATCCAGGCAACAAAGGTGGCTGTCCCTCCACGAGGAAGTGCTTAGATGAACAGCTCCAAAGGCAAAGGATGCTGCTAATTAACCCTTGGGGCAGCGCTGAGCTCTCTGCTCCTAACAAGGTCTGTGCATCCCTCGCAGCACCCTGGAAGGCTCCTCGGACTCCACCTCAAACCTGCTCTCTGGATCCCCCCCAGCCCTGCAGCTTTGCTCTTTGAATGGTTCTTTGCTGACCTGTGGAAGGAGCTCAGCCGGGTCTGCCCTGCTGCTCCTTGTGCTCCAGCTCCTTCTGCCCTTCTGTTCCTTGTGCTCCAGCTCCTGAGCAGCCCCAGGGGCTGAGGAAATTCCCTGTGGAGTTGTCAATAGGAGAGGCAGCAGAAGCAGAACTTCAGGGTAAGGCAGGACTGTCCCTTTAGCAGGCAGGGAGCAGGAGCAGCCCTGACCCTCCACAGCCAACTGTGCCACCAGAGAGCTCCTGCAGAGCACAGCTGAGGCAGCAGCTCATGGAGCAGATGAGCACCAGCCCCCACGAGGTCTGACGTGTACAGTGGCTATGCAGGGCTGGGGATTCCTGCTCCAGGACTGAAGCCTGGAGAGGATCCAATAGGTATCCAAGTGCAATAACCAGTCAGGGTGGGGATCTCCAGGTTTCCACAGGCCAGCAGGAATTAGTGTCTCCACATTGGAAAAGCCACCCAGAGCATACTGAGCTGCTGAGACTCTGTGCTAAATAACCCAGAGGAACTGGGCTCAGGGAAGACTGGCATTGGGATCTGGGGCTAAAGAGAGGCAATGCCAGCAATTAACTTTGGAGCTGAGAATAGAACCTGCAGGTGCTTGTGTCTTAATGTCCTCCACAAAGAGATCCCCAGTGAAATCTATGGGACAGGAAACACAGGCTGGAAGAGGTGACATGAACACCCCAGGAGAGACCCACACACTGATGGGAACATCACTCATAGGAAAAGGGCCTAAAACCCAAGAGAGTGATGCTCAAATTCAGGGAGGGAGGGAGGGAGGATGTGGCAGGTGGAGAGCAGGAGCTGCTGCAGCCTCATGTCCAGCTGCTGCCCCAGCTGACCCTCAGGAGAGGGAAGGGTGGCTGCAGGAGGCAGGGAATGGTCCCAGCAGTTCCCCTGCAGAGACACAGGTCAGAGAAGAGATTTTGGCCTGAGGTCCATCCTCATGCCAGAGTCACCCAGGAGTGTCCTCTGCAAAGGAACAGAGAGGGAAGGAAGGAGAGGTTTTGCAGGAAATTTCAAGGCATCTGAAAATTTCTCCTTCTGCAGACTTAATGGAATTAGCATTGCAGGGCCTGCTGAGAGGGGCAAATAAAGCCCCTGGCCCATGTCTGGGGGGTTGGACGTGGGCCTGGGCTGAGAGCATGGACAGGTTGAACAAAGCCCAGATTAGGAACAAGTGAAGTGAGAGCAATCACATGCTGTGAGGTCCATCATGGGCAAAACTTCCCACCACAGTAAAATACAATCAGTGACTTGATATAAAAATCCTCCAGCATATTCCTCACCTCTTTGACCACAGGTGAAGGAGAGAGGTGCAGCAGGCAGGGAGGTGGTTGTGACCCAGCTGGGTGTCTGCCTGGGAGCCTTTGGCCATCGCTTCCCCTTGGAACAGCCTGCAGGACATTGCAGGGAAAAAAAGGCATGAGGAGGGAAGGAGAGGCTCCAGGCAGCTCCTGTCTGGGCAGACAAATCCATTTCCTTGGCCATCTGGAAGCTAATCCAGAGATCCTGACTACACCTGAGGTTGGAAATGAATAGTGTCACCAGCCAGGTCCTAAATGAGCCAAGTTTCAAGGCAGAGAGATTTCAGAGATTTCATTGATCAAATACTGCCAGCAACAAGCACCTTCTGTCTTGCCTATGCAGTGTTTGTCAGGCCAGGCACATGTAAATCACAGGGCTGATACACCTTGCCAGGTCAGATGGACACGGCAGTGCCAAAGCAAGGCTTTGCAACAAGATGGCACAATAATTCTGCCTTCCAGAACTCCTGGTCGTAGGGAAGTGGGTCAGGCACAATAAGTCCAGGAGAACTGGTGAGAACCTGATGCTCCTCTGAGTCAAAGCAAGGATGTACCTGAACACCCACCTGTGGCTACTGGTCAGAGCATTTGGACACAGCCACCTTGGGGCTCATGAGCCTGGGAGGGAGGGAAATAGGTTTTGTTTAAAGATGAAGTCTCCTCCTGCCACCATTGAGTTCTGCTCAGTTTCTGTGGGTTCTGCAGGGATCTAGAACACCCAGGCATCCAGAGTTGAAGCTTTAGGCACCCACAACATGTGCCTTGAGGCTGAACCATTCCTACTGCATTCACCAAATTGTTAATTTTAACAAAAATCCCCCAAATGGACAATACTTTGTGTCACTATTCCTAAAACAAAATGCTTCAGTACTCCAGTTTGATATAAATCCTTTTGCTGTCAAATAAAATATTTTCTTCAACGTATATTTATTTTCCTATACACTGAAAACTAATGAAATAGCATTTTTCAATGTCTTGCTAATCCAAGTGGAAAAAAAAAGAATTAGTTCCTCACCCACCTCTATGAGAACACAGAATAGCCACTGGCAGGGCTATAAATTCCCCCTTCAGTTAAGCCAGGCTCGAGGCAGTCATGGTGAATTTGGCCCTTGATCAATCTCTGGTAGCAAAAACCCTGCTTGAGCAGGGTGGTGGGACCAGATGATTCCCTGTGGTCCCTCCCAACCTGAACCAGTGATCCATACAGTCTATTATCAGATGTTGGTTCCTGGCCATGAGGACGGAGGAGTTCAGCCCCCATTTTTGGCAATATTGTGATTTTTAGGGTAGGCAGTGGAAGGTGTGAGTGGACATGTGTACGGGGAGCCTTCAGGTTTGGCCATCTCCAGGTGAAAGCCAAGCCCTAACCTTTGTGGGTTGTTTCTTCTTTCAGTACTGATGGAGAGAATAAGGAGGTCAGGAATTACATCTGCAGTCCTGCCAAGCCCTCTGAGCTGGATTTCAGTTACAGGCACATATTTAGACCTAAGACATTAAAAGTTTTTCCCTGAAATCAGATAGTGCCCAGAAGGAGGAGGAGATGCTGTGATGTGCAGTGATGATGTGATTGGGCTGTGCAAGTCTAATCATAGGAGCTAAAGGGGCAAATGAAGCTTGAACAACTTTTCAGTCAGTGTCTCTGCACTTTACCTGCTTGACTTTGCAGCCTTGCTGTTCTCATCACAAACTTCATTTCTTAATTTGGACTCCACAGTGGAGACAGAAGGTACGTAGGTCTCAAGGAAATATTCAGAGTGTGAAGGTGAGAATTTGTAAAGGTGCTCACAGACCAAAGGAACAACCCTGCCATGGGAGATGTTCCAGTTACTGTGCCCCCAGATTTCTCTTGGTAAGTGCTCCTTGGAAGTCCTACCATTGAAGTTACTCCTAACATGCAAGGTGACTTATTAAAGGCATCAGTAAACTCCTCAGAGAGCCCGGGGGAAAGCACAAGCAGCAGTTCACTTCCTCACACCTGCAAATCCCTCCAGTGCTCAGCAAAGCTGCAGTTCAGCAGGACTGGATTTGGGAGGGGTGGCCTAGGGGCATCTCGGTGTGATGGAAGCTTGGAGGTGAATTTAATTTTGGTAATGAGCCTGGCACATTTCAGTTCCTGATTAGATTTGCACAGTGATTAACCCAGCAGATATTCACTTGGCAAACTGCCCACTCCATTCCAGTTGTAGTGGACTGAAACAACTTCTGCTGCTACTCTCACACTGGGGAGCAAGGTCACCTCAAGGTCATTGTGAGACATAGCAGGGCTCAAGCTATGGTTTTCTAGCACTGTTCTTGGGAAGGACTTGACCAGCTCCTCCTGGTGGATCCCACTTGGACTGTGGTCCACTGTGGGCAATTTCTGGTGCTCCATGGGAATGAAGCAGATCCTTGGAGAAGTTTCCCAAAGAGATAACAGGGTTTGCCTGAGCCCCTGGGGATGCTGAGCATCTCTCAGAAGGTGCTGCCAAGCTCTTCCATCTCTGTGTCCTTAAGGTGTACAAGAAGATTCCTGTTGTATTCTTTGGTCAAGTCACTCTATCCTTGTCTCAGAATTGGTGGAGCTGTGAGTACCTCCGAGGACATTCCCACCTCTGGACTGACCTCAGCTCCTGTCTCAGAGCAGAACTGGTGGGAGAAGGGGGTTGAGTTATAGCAGCATATCTTGCATGTAAAGAATCCCATCCCCAGAGCTGTCAGGAAAATGTTCTTTACCCTCACTAAATTCACTCTCAGAATAAAGCAGAAGCTACTTTAAGATGTAAAAGTCAACTTTGAACCACCAAGTGATTTCCACATGTCTCCTGAGGAGCTGCCACTGCTGCCCCGGAGCAGAACAAGGTTATGATCAGTGTCCTCTCTGTGATCACTGCCCTGTCCCTCTTGGACAGCAGGTCCAGCTCTGGGGAGGTGGGACCATGTCACACAGAGTAAACTGAGAAGCACACGAAATGTCAGAGGATTTCCTCTGTTGTAATTCCATTTACTGGTTGCTGGATGTCTCCACCATGATTATGACCTGGGCAGAGAGTGAAAATGGACACAAACACGCTCTCAAATCTATTGCAAAACCCACAGTTGGCTCAGGAGAGACACAGGGTGGTGCCTTCTCACTCCACCCTCCCTCACACGTGGCTTATAATTTTCTTATGCTCACAAAAGACATTTTTTTCCTTCTTCCATGGACTGTCTGAAAGGGAAATAAGACAGGATCAAGAGATTAGCATGTGTGGTTCATGTTTATAATTTGGCACTGATGGGATATTATAATGTAGTCCAGATGCCTGGGAAGATGTTTAATATAAGCCAGAATGATTGACATGTCTCCATACAGGATCTGAAGGCTGTCAGATCTCAGGTTATTGAGTGTCCCACTTACTGAAAAACACACACAGCAGCTAAGTAGGGCACAGATCTCCAGTTCCCTCTGCCCGAGCCCAGACTGTCCCCTGGAGCTGCTTCTGGATGAGCTGTGAGATGGTGCTGGCATTAGCAGAGGATATTGGCAGTTCCTAAAGCCACTAATGGCCCCAAACCTACAACTTGCTGTTGTGTAAAGGGGGTTTACTTTGGAAAGGACATTGAGTCAAGTAAACTTCGGTAATTTCTGTCAATTCACATCCTTGGGCTGCAGGAACAGCACAAGGACTTTGTCTCTTTGGAGGAGCTCTTGGTGCCCCAGCCAAGTGTCTTGGGCAGAGGCAGCAGGGGTGCCAGCAGGCACGGCTCATGCTAGGCTGCCTCCACCGCCCTGGCCCTCAGCTCTGCTGAGTTTGCTCTCCTTTGAGGAGCCACTGGAGTGGATCTGCCTGTGATCTCCCGTGGGGAGCTGCTCCAGGGGGCTCAGGAGAGCAGTGGAGGTGGCACAGCAGGAGAGGAGCTGTAGCACCCACTGACCCTTGAATGTCAGGGGCACAGGGGACCAGGAGGGAACAGTGAGACCTCAACCACACCAGGAGCTCCTCGGGTGCTCCAACACTGCAATGCTTCGGGAGTGTTTCTGCACCAGCAAAATATACTGCAAAATACACTGCAAAATATACTGGAAAATATACTGCAAAATATCCTGCACCTGGGCACAGAAACAACTCTGTTAGCATTAGCTTGCTTTTCTTTTCATTGCAAAGGCCAAGCTCTGTCAGTCACATTTCCACAGGGATGCTTTTACCTTCATCAGCAAAGCTTTTCTGGACCCATCTGAGCACCTGCATAGCAGGAGCAATGAGTCCAAACAGCCAGGTTGGATTCTGCTGCCTTTGGATCCAACCAGATATTTGGGCACCAGAGACATCAGAACAGATTTGAGAGCTGTGTCCTGAGGCTGAGCTCAGACATGATGATTGACCAGGGGTCGGTTGCTTTAACCATTCTTTCCAGGCTGACTTTGCCCTGCTGCAGCTTCACTCGGTGGATCCTGTTGTGAATTCTACTACGAGTTTAACAACACAGAGGAAATCAATTTGCCATTTATCCACCTGTGTTTGTGATGAGCTGTATCCATCTCATTTCTTTATTAAAGCCATTTGGTTGAGCACTTTTAACACCCCTGTAGGTGAACTTTCCTGAGCCTTGAATCACTTCCTTATCTGGACACATTCCATTTGGAGCCAGTGCCTGAAAAAAGTTCCTTGAGTACCATCAGAGTCAAAAATTCCTTCTTGGAATGCCAACATTTGATGGTCTCTCCCATTTGTGTTCTTCCCCTACTGCTGCCAGGAAACTGTAATCCCACAGACCCCAGCACCAATCTCTCCTTCAGAGCCTCTTCCTCAGCCCTCATCCAAACCACTTTGCTTGGTGGAGGACAGCGTTGAGATACCTATGGACCAGATTAGTCCTCAGTTCATCCTCAGGTCAGGCTCTCCCATTCCTTCTTCCCATTTTCCAGTTGCATGCTGAGCCTTCTTTGCATCCTCCAGGTCCTCACATCCCTGCTAAGAGCTCTTTGTGACTGTTGGGCTAACATGCTGTGGTTGTGCTCACACTCCACAGATTCAGCTGAAGGCTGGATTTCCTCTCTGTGCTCAGGAGTTCCTGCACCAGGTGAGAAGGTAGCAATGGAGGTGGAGTGTGGCTCTTGGGGGAGAAGCTCAGGAGGAAGTCAATGCTGATATCACACTCGCTTAAGGGGTCAAACACACTGCACAAGTATTTGGTAATTCTGGCTTTACTTTGGGTTTTTAAAGATCCCAGAGGACTGAGGAACAGTTCCCACAAGCACCTGGCCAGTGTCTGCTTTGATCTGCTTTGAAAATCCAACCTATATGACTCAGAAACAGTCAGTGTTAGAGGGCTCATGAGATTGATAAATTCTGACCAAAGATCTCCTGATCCCCTTGAAAAACAAAGAAAATTCATCCTGGGAGGACCTCTTTCATCTGGAAGAGGGTGGAATCGGCACCCTAACACTTGAAACTGCATTTGAGACCCTGAAACTGCATTTGAGACCTCAGAAGTGAGGGTGAGAGTGTTCAGTGCCAGGGTCACCCTGGATCCAGCCCCGTGGCCCTGCGCTTGGCTCCACCAGCACAGGGATGTGCCAGGGGTCGAGCTATGCTCCTACATGGAACAAAAGACTTCAGCAGCACCTTTGCTTTCAGTCTCCTGGGTCTGTGAGACACACAACAGTGCCCTGTCCTTTGGATCCAACGTAATGGGCTCAGGCAGCATTAACTGGGAGCGGCGTCCTGGGGACAACGAGCAGGTGTCAGCCCGTTGAGAGAGGATTATTTTACTATAATTAATATTCTTATTCTTATATTGTTAATTACTGGCAGAAGCTCAGTGCTTTAGGGAATCTACAGTAATGCCTCCATCCATGCTCCAGATGATCCTGCAGACTTGGAAAGGCCTTGTCAGAGCTCATCAGGTTTTGCAGATGACTGGCTACACAGCAACCAGAGGTGAGTGGAAATATTACAGACACACAGGAAAATCTTCTTGTAGACTAATCCCCAAGAATCATTTTGTTTGCATTCATGACCTCTTTTATTCATGAATATTTGGTAGAAAAACACTTCCTTCCAAATAAACACTTGTGAAAAACAATCATGTCCTAATTACTTCTGATGCCCAGAAGTTCCACATGGACAGGAGGAAGAACTTCTTCCCTGTGCAGTGACCCAGCCCATAACAGGTGTCAGGAGTTGTCCGATGGGGGCAGGAGGTCTCTGTTCTTGCAGGGTTTTTATGTTCAGCTCAGCAGAGTCCCAGCCAGCCCGACTCAGTGCTGGGGTTGTCCTGCCCCAAGCTGTAGCTTGGACTGGGGATGTCCCAGCCTATAGGATGGGACACAAAGCCCTGGTGGCTGCATAGAAATCCTGCTCCTCCTCCTGCACTGCTGAGGTCAGGGTAGGGTTGGATGAAGAACATCTCTCCTTCCAGATACACAGAAAAGGTTCAGAGTCAGAGA
Source organism: Corapipo altera (assembly GCF_003945725.1). Taxonomy (NCBI): domain Eukaryota; kingdom Metazoa; phylum Chordata; class Aves; order Passeriformes; family Pipridae; genus Corapipo; species Corapipo altera. The sequence continues at coordinate 657,785 of NW_020884994.1, forward strand.
CAGGTCTCCATCCTTCAGTCCAGAGCCATGAGGTCTGTACATGTTCTGAATGATCCCATGTGACATTATGTGGAAGAATTGGACAAACTATTAAATACAAGGCCAGGGAGACCTGCCCAGCCAGTGAGACTATTTGATTCCCACTGCAGCCAGTGAATACGTGGCACTGACCATGAGTTTGTTTTCCACTGTTTTAACAACCTAGAGCTATGACACATTTTAATTTTGACTGCCAGAGCTCAAGGAGTGTTTGGACAATGGTCTCAGGCACACGGTGGGACTGTTGGGGTGTCCTGTGCAGGGATTTGATGATCCCCATGGATCCCTTCCAACCCAGGGTATTCTAGGATTTCGTGATCAATGGCACAAGCAGGACACTGACCTGTCCTCCAGACCCCCGCTCAGGTCCAGGTGCTGCTCAGTCTGTCTCTGTCATCATGGGCAGACCCTTGGACAAAAGACCATTTCTTTGCTGTTTCACTAAGAAGTCTCCAGGCAGGAGTTCCTCACTCACACATTTGTGCAACACCTAGCACAACAGGGCTCTGTTCTGGGGCTTTTCTGCCATTTTCTGCAACAGCACAAAGTTTCTATTGTCTTGTGTAAATACAGATGCTTGTCCAACTTCCATAAAATTCACTTCTTCAATATCACAGGACTTTGGTCAGTAGGGTTCAACAATGACTGAATTTAATATTGATAAATCCCTCAGTAAATTATGATTATATGTGTATGTATCTCTTTAAAATGATTGTAACAGCAAAGGGCCGACAGGGACATGCCAGGAAATGATCATGGTACCTTTCAGCCAGAATTTGGTCCAGCCTATCCAGCTAGAAACCTGTTCTGAAGAAAGAATTCTCTTTCTTGTCCAGACCTGTTGGTACAGTTGAAGTGCACTGTGCCATGCTGATCCTGCCTGCCCTGTCTGCCCTGCAAAGGAGATTTTGCCCTGGGTTGGCTTCACCAATTTTCTGACCCACTTCATGTGAAACCTCTCCAGACCCTGTGGACTTCATTGAATCATTTAGGTTGGAAAAGACCTTTAAGATCACTGAGTCCAACTGTAAACCTGAGACTGCCAAGTCCCAGTCAACCATTCCCTAAGTCACACATCTACACATCATCTAAGTCCCCCCAGGGATGGTGACTCTGCTGCTGCCCTGGGCAGCTGTGTCAGGGATTGACCACCCTTATCATGAAGAAATTTTTCTTAATATTTAATCTAAACCTCCCCTGGTGCAACTTGAGGCTGTTTCCTCTTGTTCTATTACTTTTTACCTGGGAGAAGAGACCAACCCCCATCTGGCTACAACCTCCTTTCAGGGATTTTTAGGAAGAGGGAAGATTCCTCCAGATCCTCCTTCCATCTCCTCCTGTAGATAGGGATCACATTTGCAAAGCCAAAGCCAAATGGGGCACTCAGGATGAGTCAGGACTGTTGATAAATGATGGGAAGTGGCTCAGGGAGCCTCTGGCAGTTCTCTCAGTGCCTGGGCTGGGGCTGATCTGGCCCCACAGCCCTGTGTGTGTCTGACTGGTGGAGCAGGTCACTGACAATTTCCCTTTGGACTATGGGAGATTCATTCTGCTCTCCAGCCCCATTCCTGCTCAGGGGGCTGGGTACCCTAAGAACTTGTTTCTTACATGAAACCAGATTGTCCAGGAAAGTGGACTTCCATGAAAGACATCTATTCTATTTCTGGTTTGGATGGAAGATCAATTATACTCATAATATTTTCTAACTTTGGAAGAATCTGATGTCATATTTTAACCTTCTCCTAGTTCTTTTTTCATCTCTTCTTAGTACTTAGAGGTATCCACTGCACAGCAGTTCCTCACAAAACAAACAGGCTCTTGGCTCTTCTGCCACAAACACACTCTTCTTCACACTCAGGTCAGTGATGAGGCAGCTGGGCTCTTCCAGTTACAAGGAAGAAGGCAGGCAGAAAAGTTTCAGAAGTTGGTAGATTTCAGAAAATCTTGTGGCTGTTTAGAGTTTTTCTGATCGACAGTAAAGAAGGCAGGGAAGGGAGGGTCATGCACTCAGCTCCCAGCCCTGCAAGCCCTGCAGTCAGCCCAAGCTCCAGCTCAGATCCCAAGTCCAATCTGGCCATTCTGCCAGATGTGGCAGGCCAGGACTTTGCATCAAGTTTTGTCCCAGTCTCCAGGTGAGACAGAATTTCAGCTCTAATTTTAATGTGCTGAAGATTATTTCCTCTGCATGCCAGGTGAGTTAATGTATATTAGCTGTGTGTGAACATAACCACTTTGTATGAACAGAAAAAAAATACATTAAAAAGAAGTCCATACCAAGATCCTGGCCTGCTTCCCTCTGCTTGTTTTCGGTTTTGCTCAAGTCACTTTTGAAAGCCTAGCTGAGTTTCATTCATTTTTCCTTTTGAGATTATGGGTGTGTTTAGACAGGATCAGACCAGCATTAGACTAGTCCAGACGCAGAGAGGATAATCTTTTCTAGCCAAGCAATAGCAATAACATCAATGTATAAGTGGATAGATGCTCCTGTTCATTTATCTCCCAGTTGTGCTGCCCTCAAACCAGGCAGTTGCTCTGCCAACACTGGAGTTGTCTCCGCTGAAACATTCCTGCAGCACTGGCTGCACAAAGTTTATGGTCCCCTGTGAGGGAATGGTTAAAACCACTTAATTCCTGTGTCACTGAGGAAACACAAGGGTTTGACACATCCAAATCCACTTGCAGTTGCTGTTTGGGTCACACTGACAGGGGAGGTCCTGGGTGTCCCGTCAAATGAGGATAAACCAGAGCAGAGCTGAGCTGCAGTTTTCTCATGCTCTGGGGAGGCTTTGCTCAGGGTCCATGAAGCCTGGGCTTATCTCTCTCCCCTGGCCTCAGCAGAGACCAAGACTTTCCCATGTGCAATAGATTGATGATGGTGAATGATGATTTGCTAATGATAATTACTGAAATGTTGCAGGTCTGGGCTGATCCCTCAGCTGGCACTGCAGTGGGGGTGCTGCACGGGCAGTGCAATCCCTGCCTGCCCCCAGGCTGGGGGGTGTTTAGGTCATGGAATCCATCCCCATTCCTCACTCCAAACAGTCCGTAGTGCCACTGGGACACACGGGATCAGCCAGAGCCCAGCCCCTCCCCTGGAAGGTGGTTGCTGTCTCAGAGTACTCTGAGCACCACTGTCAGAAGGTCTCAGGGGATGGGCCCCACACTTCATCCTCTGCCAGCTGCACCAATCCATGGAGCTACAGTAAATGTCCTGGGAGACTGGGTGCCCAACGAGATGGATTTGTGGCCAAATCTCATGACTGAGAGAACCTTGTGTTGAATGTAAAACCAACCACAAAACACTTAGGCTGGTGGGACCTTCAGCAGTTATCTAGTGCTATCTTCTGCTCCAGGCAGGGATGGCTTCGAAGTTAGAGCAGGTTGCCCAAGGTCTTGTCTAGCCAAGGGCTTGGTGCCCTCCAGGCACTGGTGATGTTAGACAGAACTCACCTCCTTCAACCAAGAGAAGGTGTTGCCATAAGCTCCTGGCAGGTACTGACTTACCATCTCTAACTCTTCTGTCCTTCAGTGCAGTGGCTGATGGTTAAATTAGTGTTTCCCATAAGTAATGGCCAAAGTAGGATGATTTTTCCTACTGGAAAACTGTAGGAAATGGACAATTAACTATTGTTTCAGTAATTTAAAGTGTTAATGAAAGAATGTTTGATCTCTAACCTTTACTGGAGGAACACTGGTGGGTACTTGCCTCTTACAGAAACTCATTTTCATGAAATGTGTAGGAATTTGATATATTTTGGACCTTGTTTTCTTAGTGTAACATCATCAGAGTTAGCCAAAACCTTCAAATGTTATTATATGAAGAAAGAGAAGAGGCAGGCATAAAACACCCCCGCACAAAATCATCTCCTTCAGACACTGGGGTTATAATTTTTTAAATATGAACATGGCAAAAATGAGACAAACCCACGAATAATTTGTGTTGCTGAGTCTGTACTCTTTTCCTAAAAGTTCCAACACAACATTTTTCCCAGCTCAAGGACCAGGAGGTTGTGGCATCTCAGACCTAACCACATATGCTACATCACGAAAAGAGCTGCCTCTGAGCTCCTGGGGGTCCTTGAGCTGCCATCCCCACTCTGCAGCTCTCCCAGACCTTCCTGCTTACTTGAGATTGCTGGGTTTGTCTTTAAAAGGAGGAAACAGGCTGCAGTGCTTTGATTTTCTCCTCTAGACCACAAATCACATTATACATGTAGCCATTTGTACAATACATCAGACTAGGGGTATTTTCTAAATCCTATGGGAAAATGGCTTTAAAAAGCACACAAATGACATTCCCAAAGATGGACTGAGGATAAAGCAGACACAAGAAGTCATTCACCACCCCTCAGTGATAACACACTGGTGATCAGAGCTCCCAGCGGTGACTCTTCAGTGATGAGCATAAATTTAATTTGATTGCTGGGAATAATTGAGTGTTACAGCCCCGTGCTCATTGCAGTGATCTGAGCAAACATAATCAAAAGGGACACGTGTTTTTCCAGGAGTATTCCCTCTGCAGCTGCTGATTAACCTCAGCATTTGAACCTGGTGCCAGCTCTCAGAGAGGACAGACACGCTGACCCAGTGGAGTGTGCAGGAGAGCCCAGGGGCCATGGGGCACAGAGCCCAAGGGCTGTGGGGCACAGAGCCCAGGGCAGGGGGAAGGGGCACAGAGCCCAGGGGTTGTGGGGCATAGAGCCCAGGGCAGGGGGAAGGGGCACAGAGCCCAGGGGTTGTGGGG